>NC_143577.1:230023829-230238667 GCF_048544385.1 Mastigoproctus giganteus
ATTTATAATGCAGTTATAAATAAACAGTACTACTCAGGTGGTCACTTAGATTTCTCACATATTAGTGGCTGGACAGGTTCTGCATTGGTATTATACCTGACAATCTAGTGATATAAATAACGACTAAAATGTGATAAATGGTGTCCAAGATGCATTCTCAAAATGAGTTTTTAATAGCTTATATATAATAAAATTTCAAGGATTTTTTCCCATTTTCAATAAAGCAAAACAACATAGTTGGGTTTTGAATTTTTTTCCCTCTCTCTAAGTCCATGAGGACATACAACACTACATTAACCACAAATTTTTTATTTGTTTTTTCAATAAGTTTATTATAAATTACAACTTATTTATTAAGTTAGTAAATAAGTTTATATAAATAGTATAAATATAAAACATAAATTAACTTTTCCTAAATTTAAACAACAAAAGCATGTTTATGACAAGATATTTCTTATTTTGGCTGAAAAACCTGTCACAGGAAGTGGCAAGTTATTAAAATAAATCCATTTATTTCCTCATCACTAATATCCCCAAGAGCTCACATGACTCATATCCTGTTTGAAAGGGCATATAACTTTCAGTAAAGGCCCAGAAGTACAGATTTTTTTTTATGATATTTTGTGAAACAATTTCATTAGGTTATTTAGGAACATTAAATAATTACAAAGATACATATAAAGTCTGTTTGTTTGTTTGTTTTTCATACTGTGCAAAATAAGCTATTTTCAACTAAAATTGCTAACTGACCTTGAGAATATATGAACGGTTATGTCTTACATAAAAGTAAAAAAAAAAAAAAAGTGTGCACTAAAGTTTTTTGCTTTCATCACTTATTCTAAGTGATGATTTTTATCACTTAGAATAATCCTAAGTAATGGACACTTTAATTCCACATAATGTTTAAGCTTAAACTGAAAATTTATTGGGTACTAAGCATAATTCAATTACACTTTAGTAAGCTAATGAGTAAATACATTAACTCTATACTGAACTACTTGGCAACTTCACTCTTTTTTAATAATGATTTCAAACTGGATGTCAGATGAACTGATGAAACACTTGGCAGAGAAGAAAAATGCATTGGATGCATCTAAATTATCAGGTAATACAGAGGCCCACAGTATATATAAACTAGTCCATAATCAAGTCACAGAGGAGGACAGGCAGGCAAAAGCAGATTACAATAAATCTTTGGCAAAAGATGCAAAAAAAAAAAAAAAAACAGCCGCGACTTCTTTACTTATGTAAACTGTAGAAGGAAGGGGATGAATCAAATTGGTCCACTCAATATCACTGTTCGACTGATGAGATCCTGCTCAGGTAGCTGACAAACTGAATGAGTATTTTCCATCTACATTCACATATGAGGAATTCTCTAGGGGAGTGGGGTCTGAAGTTTATCAAACTCTAATAGGGAGTCAAATGATGTAATAACTGCGAAGAAATTTGAAGAGAAATTGTTAAATTAAACATAACAAAGGCACCTGGGGGTGATGTGATCTATCCAATTATATTAAGAAAGGCATTGAAGGAAGTAAGCAAACCCTTAGCCATAATTATGAGAGTATCCTTGGATTCAGGGAAGATCCCTGCAGAGTGAAGATGTGCCAATGTATCCATAATTCACAAAGGAGAATCAAGGGTGACACAAGTAATTACAGACCTCTCAGTTTAACTTCTGTTCCAGGGAAAATAATGGAGTCGCTGGTAAAAGAAGTAATGGAGGAATATCTAGATAAGGCCGCAATTATACTTCAGACAGAGCATGGGTTTGTTAAGGGGAAATTTGATTGGATACTACGACGTGGTCACAAAGGAACTAAATGCAAAAATTAATTTTGATATCATATACTTGGATTTCAGGAACACTTTTGATACTGTTGCACATAAAAGACTGCTATACAAATTGGAGCAGTGTGGCATTATGGGAAAGGATGGCTGAGTGGGAGAAGACAGAATGGTAATCAATGAACATTGCTCATTGTGCACTAATGTTATTAGTGGAGTCCCCCAGGGTTCGGTGGGCCCATTGTCGTTTTCTATATTTATCAATAATATTGATGAAGGCATATCAGGCTTTAAATTTCTGCAACAGAAATCTAGAAAAGATTTCTGTTGCAGATAGGCTGATTGTTTGTTTGTTTGTTTGAGTTTTATTGGCGCATCAGCAACTATGGCTATAATGCGCCGCAGATAGGCTGAGAAATGGTAATTGAAGTTTAACATTGATAAACACTAAGTACTGCATACAGGTAGCAGTAACCCCAGAGTAACGTACCAACTGTGTGGTACTACACTCAGTTTAGTGTGTAGTACTACACTCAGTTTAGTGTTTAGTGCCTAGTAAAAAAATGAAAAAGACCTAGAGTAACTGTGCTGTCAGATATGAAGTTCGCTGAGCAATGCAGACAGTCTGCCAGGACAGCTCTTGGGGTTTTGCCAATGATATACAAGAATTTTTCTAGCAGGGATAAGGAGGTGATTATCCCATTGTACAAGGGAGTCTTTTCCAAACTGAGGTCCACGGATCCCTGGGGGGGTCCATAGACCAGTTCCAGAGGGTCTGCGAAACATTCAGAAGGGGTATCAAGCAATATGTGTTTATTGAAATTTATACAAAAAATACATCTAAATATGAAAACATTTAGTTGAAGTGTTAATTGTATTTTTTATATATGTAATTTATTTTATTTTTTTCTTATTTTTTCACTTTCAATTGTATACATATTTCAAATTATTCGTTCTATGTATAGCAAATTGATGATAAATACAGTTATTATTATATATCTATGTAAAAATAAGAATAAAGTTGAGTTGTTTCAAACATAAAACTTTGAATTTTCTTTTCAGAAAACCCAAAAAACCCATCCACTCGCTCCAAATGTTTGTCTAGTTCTGCCTTGAATCTATTTAAGCTATCAACTTCTACAACAACAGATGGAAGTTTGTTCCAGCTGTCTTCCCTCAATTTGAATTTATGCCCTCTCAGGTTATTATTCTGAGTAAGAGGAAGAATCCCATCAGCAGTGAGCCTGCTCAATCCATTCAAAGCCTTATACACTTCAATCAGATCACCTGGTGCCACTCTCCAGAAGCTGCAATTTGCAGAACTTAAGCCCGTTCTTCATAAGAGCACCCCTTTGTACCTCTCACCAGTCTTGTTGCCCTTCTCTGTACTCATTCTAGCAACTCTACGTTGATAAACACTAATTATGAGAGTAAATGAGACTTCCAGACCTGTATGCAGTATTCAAGGTGTGGCCTGACCACTACCTTATACAAGGGGATAATCACCTCTTATCCCTGCTAGAAAAATTCCTATATATCATTGACAATACCCCATGACCTGCTCTGGCAGCCAGTTTGCACTGCACAGAAATTTCATTTCTGACTGCACAATTACCCCCAGGTCTCTTTCACTCTCCACTACCCTAAGTGTAACACCACACGGTACATTTCTCTGGGATTACTGCTACCCATATGTAGTACTTTGCACTTGTCAATGTTAAACTTCAGTTGCCACTTCATCTGCCTAACTTTTCTAGATCCTGTTGCAGTAGCACACTGCCATTACTGTCATTAGCAACCCTGCCAACCTTTGTATCATTTGCAAACTTTGACATTAAGCTTCATATACATTCATCTATATTATTGATAAATATACAAAACAACAATGGGCCCAACACCGAGCTCTGGGGGACCCAATAACATTAGTCCACGAAGAGCGGTATCCATTGATTGCCACTCTCTATCTTCTCTCACTCAACCATCCTTTTATCCATTGTAGCAACTTCAGTTCCTTTGTGACCACGTCATAGAATCCAATCAAATTGGTCAGACAAGACTTCTCTTTAAGAAACCCATGCTGTGTCTGAATTATTACTGCACTGTTGTCTAGATGATCCTGCAATGCTTCTTTAACCAGCGACTCCATTATTTTCCCTGGAACAGAAGTTAAACTAACAGGTCTGTAATTACTTGTGTCACCCTTTGATCCCCCCCCCCCCTTTGTGAATTGGAGATACATTTGCACATCTCCAGTCCATGAGGACTTCCCCTGAATCCAATGATGCTCTCATAATTATGGCTAAGGGTTTGCTTACCTCCTTTGCCACCTCTTTTAATATAACTGGATAGATCCCATCCACCCCAGGTGCCTTTCTTATGTTTAACTTCAACAATCTCTCCTCCACTTGTTCCTACAGTTTCAACCTTTAACTGTTATTGACTGAATTCAGTCACTGTAATAAATTGGCAGTGTAATCATGGTGATTATTATATGCTACTGCAACAAAATCTATAAAAATTAGGAAGATAGGCTGAGAAATGGCAACTGAAGTTTAAAATTGACAAATGCAGATCACTGCATATGGAAGCAGTAATCCCAGAATAACATTACCATGTGATACCACACTTGAGGTAGTGGAAAGAAAAAAAAGACCTGGCAGTAACTGTGCAGTCAGACAGGAAGTTCTCTGAGAAATGCAGATGAGGTGATAGAACAGTACATGGGTTTTGTCAATGATATATAGGAATTTTCCCAGCAGAGATAAGGAGGTGATTATCCTATTGTATAAGACAATGATTAGGCCACATCTTGAGTCATCAGGCCTAGAAGTCCCATTTAAGGTAGGATGTGAAGCTGTAGGAATGGGTGCAGAGAAGTGCAATGAGGTTAGTGAGGAGAGAAAA
Organism: Mastigoproctus giganteus; assembly: GCF_048544385.1. Taxonomy (NCBI): domain Eukaryota; kingdom Metazoa; phylum Arthropoda; class Arachnida; order Uropygi; family Thelyphonidae; genus Mastigoproctus; species Mastigoproctus giganteus. The sequence goes on from NC_143577.1 coordinate 230,028,525, forward strand.
TAAAAAGGCTACTCATACCGAGTAAGGCTTCAGTTCTGCAAATTGCAGTGCCTGGAAACTAGGTGTCTGCAAGAAGATTCGGTCAATATTTTGAATGGTGGATCGAGTAAGCTAAATATTGATGGCATTCTTATTCTTGTTAAGACAACACATACCAGGGGATATAAATTTAAGTTGAGGAAGGGTGATTGCAGGAATGATATGTGGAAATTTGCTTTCAGCCAGTGGATAGTTGAGTGTTGGAACAAACTTCTGTTTAGTGTTGTAGCAGCAGGTAGTTTAAATAAATTTAAACTACCTACTGCTACAACTTGAGGCAGCTTGTACTACTGCTACAACTACAAATTATTAGAGCAGAGAGATATGTGATGTGGAAAGTTTTTTTTTTTTTTTGGGTGGGGGACTGCTATTGTGTAAGCTTGCTTGTTTGTTATTTGGTTTTTAGGAGCATTAGCAACTAAGGCCATATTGCTCCAGGATATGCGGTGATCATTCCCTGACCTTTCCACATCCTCCATATTTGGTGGTGTTGCTTCCTTGTATCATTTGCAACTACTAATACTAAAATCATGTAAATTCAAAAGTAAAAAATTTTACTTGTTAAAACCAGTAAAACTGGTAATCAAGTCAAAGATTTAGATAACTTTATAAGGAATAACCCAAACTAATCCCCAAGGGCTCACATCTGGTGAGTATGGGCTTGGCACACCCAGGGTCCTGAGCTGGATATCATCATTCTTCTCTTTCTTGGTGATTCCCTTCTACGTCTGTCTGTCTCTCTCAGAGTAATTCAGAAATTTTTTTTTTTTTTTGGCTGGTGCAGCAAAAGCCTCAGGCTTCCTTGCACCATATCGCTAATAGTAATAATAATAATTAAATAAAGAATATGATGAATCTGCTTTTGCTGAAAAGAAGAATGAAATTAAAGTGAATACAACTAATAGAATTAGGAACAGGACCAGATTTATCCATAAATTAAATCTGGTCGATCTATCCTCATAAATTAATGAGGCTATAACCTTAAAGCCAAATAATTTTAGGTTATCTATTCCATACTGAAACATATTTATTCTGGCCAGTATATATTCAGATAACAGGCCCATTAGCATTGGGCCTCCCTCATAACCTTGATCCAATTTTGATTAAGATTGATAAGGAAAGAAAGTTAACCAAAGCAAGGGATATTAGAATTAGTATAAACAAATGATGCAAGGAAGCAAGCTTATAAGCATCAGCCAAAAAAAAAAAAAAAAAAAAAAAAAACACAATCCACTTGATCTGTCCATTCTCTTTGGTAATTTGTCTAATTCTTCCTTAAATTTATTCAACCTATCCACTTCCATACAATACCACATGTTAGTTTGTTCCAAGAATCACTCTTTGGCTGAAAGAAATTTTTTTCCACATGAATCCTGCAGCCATCATTTTTTGATTTATGTCCCCATATATGTATTATCCGAGAAAGAGTTTGTTTGTTATTTGGTTTTTAGGAGCATTAGCAACTAAGGCCATATTGCTCTGGGATATGTGGTGGCCATTCCCTGACCTTTCCACATCCTCCGTATTCAGTGTTGATGGGCTCGAACCCCGGTCTAATCAAGAAGCATGTGCTACACACTGCTGCTCCTTCTCACCTGGCTACGGAGGCGCCATCGAGAAAGAGTAAAGATGCCATCAGTGTTTAGTTCACTCAATCCATTTAAAGCCTTAAACATTTCAATCAGGTCTCTGCATAGGTGCCTAGTTTCCAAGAACTGAAATCTGTGTCTAAGTTGGGAAATTAATTCTGATAGAACTGACTTTTCCAACTCAGATTCTCAGAATTTCATAAATAGGAGCGAATATTAGCACAATAAACACCGAAGACTATAAGAAATCTGCTGTGGCTGAACACTTCTGGGAAGGAAACAACAAAATTTCTCCAGGCAATACCATCATCGTTGATCATTTGTATAGGTATTGGAACCGGAAATGTCTTGAGAGCTTGCAGATTTGTTCTTCAGAACATAATACCATCAATAGAGATAGGGAAGTCTGTATTCATCCCCTCTCTAAAACTTTAATTCCTGGATGGGATGATGAATGGTTCCGCCTGGCATGCTCCTGAGCCATTTCCACTTTCCATGCACGTGTGAAGGATGCCCATGCTCCTACAATAACATGTGCTGTGATCCATGATCCTGCTGATGTTATTTAAGGATGGGATGTGCCATGACAATCAAGTTTTACTGTTGATAAAGGAGACAGTTGCCTTTGAAAGCTACAGTTGTTTTATCACTTTTAATTTGTAATATTTTGTATATTTTATATACACTGGTGTAAAAAGAAAGTGCATCACATAGGAATTTCACATTTCTAACCCTTTTTTGCGATAGTATGTTACATTAATGACAAGCATCACAAATAGAAATATAAACAAAAGATATTTATTAATAGTTAAGGCAAAGCTAAGTAATATTTCACAGGTGCTCTCAAAATATTTCAAAATGTGCATTTGCAACCTTCATACAACAGTTTTGGTAAACACGACAATTATGGCTGAAATGTTATCAGAAGCCCTCAACTGGCTTCAGTTTATCATTTTAAATGGAAAACAAAATGAAACGTTCACCAGTTGCAAACTAATATTTAGTTGAACCACCACTGGCCCTGACGACAGCACCACACCGTAGAGGCAGTGACAAGATCAATTTCTGAATATAATCAACTGATAGTTCATGGTTCCAAACATGAATTATGGCTTCCTGAAGTTCATGAAGGGTCTTTGGTTTCTTTCTGGCAACTGCAGATTCCACACGATGCCAACAGTTCTCTATATGATAAAGGTCTGGGCTGTTTCCTAGCCAGCTAACAGTTGTAATGGACCGTTCTTCCAGCTATTATTTCACCTGTAACAAATGTAAACACATTACTGTCGAACCTCTAATGCAGAAATGAAGCTAAAATAACTACAGAAGTGCCTACTTACACTTTTTGCCCGATGTCAAGGAGCAGAGTCATCCTGAAAGATGTAGTTACTTGGCAGGTTGAAATGGTCTCTAATGGTTGGCAGCAATTTGCCTTCCAATATAGCCAGGTATCCATTGGCATTTACGGAACCTTTTATAAACTGCAGGTAACCTACTCTGCGATACAAAATGCACCCCCATATCATTTGGCTGGTATGGAATTTCACTGTAGACACCATACAGTCTGGATGGTATTCTTCACCACATCTACGGCGAATCGTTTGTCTCCCATCAGAGCCATGCAGGTTGAATTTCTTCTCATCCAAGAAAATAACTGACTTCCACTGCTCGGGGGTCCATTTGACATGCTCTTTACACCAAATTAATTGGGCCTTTTTCATTTTTTGTGTGAGGAGGGGCTTCTTCTTCTTAGGATGATGGGCTACAAGTCCATTTTTGAAGAGGCATCTTCTGACTGTTACTGCACTTGCTACCACTCCTGTATGTTCTTCCCATTCTCTTTTCAGCTCAGAAGAAGAAGCTTTATGGTTTTTAAGGCATAAGCGCTTCAAAACGTGGTCCTGTTTTGTTGGAGACTCGTTTGCATCCAGTTCCTTTTTTCCTATCAGCAGAACCAGTATTCTTGAGTTTTGAAAGAAATCTACTCACTGTCGACTGATTACAAGACACTCGATAAGAAATATGACAAGAAGAACATCCTTCCTCACATAAAGCAACAATAGCACTCTTTCTTCATGGCATCAACTGCACATAACTCGCCATCCTGACACAAGCAAGGAATGACTGTAACTCTTGCATAGTGTGCTTATATAGCTGAAAGTAACAGCTGATGCAATATTATCATCATCTATGCGTGTAAATTTTATCTGATGCAATCTGTAAGAAATATTGCCATATGCTTACGTTACTTGGATGACAATTACAATTTTAAGGGGTGATGCACTTTCTTTGAATATCAATGTACTTTTTCCATCATTGTATCGCTTTTAACTCTACAGTTGTCAGTGTATTTTATTTTTACGACAAAAATTTTATCCTGTCTTATTTTGTTATTATTTTAATAAAGTTTCGGTCATATAGTGTTGGCGTATTCCATTGCAGTTATTATGAGTCATCCTAAAGACCATAGGAACCCTGTCTCCTATCTCTTAGCCAGCCCACGATTCGGCATAGAAGCTTACTCATAACTCCAATTTTTTCCAATTTACATAGCAGCATACCATGAGGGACACTATAATAAGCTTTAATAAAGTTTAGATATTAAATTTCAGAATTGTTACCTGCATTCAATTGTTTAATGTCTATACTACAGTAATTGACCACATTGATCAGGCATGACCACCCCTTAATGAACCCATGCTGAGATCTATTCAAAATACCATTCTTGTTGAGATGGTCCTGAATTGCATCATTACCCACATACTCCATGATTGTTGTCATTACAGAAATCAAACTTAATGGCCTACAGTTACTCCTCATTAGTACTACCTTTGTGGGATGGAGAGACATTAGCACTTTTGCAGAGATCTTCCTGGAGTCTAATGACACTCTCATTAACATTCCGAATGATTTGATACACTCACACATAGCCATTTTAATTATAATAAAATATATACCATCCAAACTTGGAGTTTTGCCCTCCTTTAATTTCAGTAGCTTTTCTAACAAAAGCTTGGTTTTGTTAGAAAAGATTCTTGGTTGCTTACAACTGTAAATATCATTGAGAAGATTCCATTCGCCTCATCTATCATTTTTTCTGAGCTTTCTATGGATCTTCCACTGCAATCAATTAAGGGAGCCATTTCATTTACTCTCTTCATTTTTATATTACCATATAGAAAAACTCTATTCCCATTCTTAGCTCTTTTTGTTAGTGCTTTGTCATAATCAGTTTTCTGGTGCTTCCTTTATCAGTGTGTTTCATAAAATATGTAACTCTACATAAACAAACCCCTGTCACATTCAAAATCACCTCAACATTGCAGGAATGTAGAAATATTAAAATCCACTATATCAAATAAATAATTAACTGCCCAGTCAGTAAATCATTGCAGTATTGCCAGATGCTAAAAACGAAATATCAAAAAGTGTATGTCATATTATTGGAGGATTTTCTTTTTACAGATTTCATCATAATAGTTATATTTCTTCATAACAGACTGAATTTTTATTGTACTAAACTGATATTTTCATTACAGGGACATTCGTTAAAATGACATTCTACAAGTGATTTTGACTTAGGTATTTTCTGCCAAAATTACTAAAGGCTCTATGAATATTAACTGTAATTTTCTAAATACTTAGCCAAATACAAAAATAGGTAAATTAAGTAAGCCCTATGGCTTTAAACAATTTGTTGATGTAAGAGTGCAGTCTAACAAACAGGCAATAGCTGTTCAAAAGACAGCACAGAACAACAAGTTTGTGCAAAGGCGTATATAAGAACACAATGAGTCAGACCCTGTAACACACAGGGTATAGCAACTTCACCAGATTCCACTCTTGTCACTTAAAAATAACAACTAATAACAACACTAGACATCTTAGGAGTGGAAAAGGGTCACCTGGTCTGGCATCTCCCAGTTCCAATTGCACTATTTTTGCTGTTCTTTTAGTGGTATGGCATGCAAGTAAATCAAAATCGCTTCACCTCAGAGTGTGTGAAGCTGATAGCATAATAAGGACAGCAACTTGGTGACTGAAGAAATGGTAAAAGTAAATACCATGAAACATCACTTGTACACTTCAGTGCATATAGGTACCCACATAAGCAGCAGATATTCAGTTGCTGTTCATAACATGTCTGTGGAAATGAGAGATTTGCATCTCCTGAATGCTGTGTTTTCTAGAAAAAAAGGAAATTTTCAAAAATATCAAAATGGAGCAAGCATGGATCACTGAAAAGGACTATGTTATCTTATGCAAATTTGTTGCATGAATTAAATGAACCAATAGACCAGCACAACTTTATATGTGATGACAAAAAATAGTTATTATTGGTGTCATCAGTATCATCATTAATAAAAAAAAAAAAAAAAAAAGTTAATGAGAAAGGCTATTTCACCTCACAAACATTTAACATTGAGATATTTAGCTACAGACAGAAACTTTGATTTCAGCACTGATATCACCCAAGGCATTGAGAATTATAATGCCAGGGACCTGTCAAGTGATCATAAAAGTTCTTCAGGCGCTTCAATGGACAAGTAGAACCATATTGTATTCTTTTCAGCTGTCAATTAGAAACAGAGGCTGGGAAAAATATCACCATAAGTCAATTCTATCCTGTGTTTTGTCTCCAGCCTTTAACACTATATGTGATCTGGAGATGGAAAGGATTGCTCAGAAGAAATAGCAGCCTTTCCCTTTGAAAAAGACTATTATAATGTAAGTCCTGGATCATATTCACATACTGTTATAAGACATGGATTGCCATCTAGGCACTTCTGGTATATTCCATACTTTTGTCATAGGGTACCAGTTCATATGACTTATTACATGTCATGTCTGTAAAAATATGTTCACAAATAATTTGCATGTTATATGTGGGCTGCAAAACCTACAAATAACTTTAGAAAAAACCTCATTCCTCTATCTAAGGTCAGTTAACTGTAGTCTCAATTAAAAACGCACTTCAAGTTTTCCTCCAGTTTCCAACAGGATTTAGTATTAGTATTAATAATGGCAAATGAGGTAAGAAAGCAAGACTATACAGCATCAGAAAAAAAAAAAAAAAATCCCGACATCATCTATCTGTCCCCTAAAGTTCTCTGTCTAATTCTTTTAATTTATTCAAACTACCCACTTCAACTATAAACTGTATAAGTTTGTTCCAACAATCAGCTATTTGGCAAATTTACACATCTACCTGCAACCATTAACAATTCGAATTTATGCCCCATCATGTGTATAGTCTGAGAGAGAGAGAGATAGAATGCCAGCACTGGGCTTGTGTAATCCATTGAAAGCCTTAAACACAATCAGATCATCTCGCAGGGGCCTAGTCTCCAGATACTGAAATTTGCAGAATTGAAGCCTTTCTTAGCTAGAGCACCCTTTTGTTTCCTTCACCAATCTCATTGCTCTTCTCTGCACCCATTCCAGAAGATCTAAATCCTCATTCCTGTTAGGAAGATCCAGTTCCTAAAATAAGGTCTCCTGATGTATGCAGCCCAACCATTGCCTTATACAATGGAATAATCACCTCCTTATCTTTGCTAGCAAAATTTCTGTATATCATTGACAAAACACCATGAGCTATCCTGGCAGTCTGTCTGCAATACTCAGAGAATTTCATATCTGACTGTGCAATTACCCCCAAGTCTTTTTTCATTTTCCACTACCCTGAGTGAAGTACCACACAGTTAGTACTTCATCAGGGTAGTAGAAAATGATGGTATACTGCTATCCATATGTGGTATATCATCTGTCAATGTTAAACTTCAATTACCATTTCTCAGCCCATGTGCCTAATTTTTCTAGATCTTGTTGCAGTAACATTCCTTGATTACTGTTATCGATCACCCTGCCAACTTTGTATCATAAGAAAACTTAGAGATTAAGCTTGATATACTTTCAATAATGGGTCCAGCTCTGAACCCTAGGGGACTCCACTAATAACATTGGTCCACAAAGAGCAATTCCCATTGATAACCACACTCAGGGCTGGATTTACACATAAGCTAAACAAGCTACAGCTTAGGGCCTCACATTACAAGGGGCCTCGCTTCATCTTAAAAAAAATCCTTTTTTTAATATTGTCACAGGTGAACTGTAAGAGAGAAGGGCCTCATACATGTTATAGCTTAGGGCCACAATAAGTTTAAATCCGGCCCTGACCACACTGTTTTTCTCCCGCTCAACAATTCCTTTATACAAAGCAGTAACTTGCCCTTGATGCCACATTGCCCCAATTTGTACAGCAGTCTTTTATGTGCAACAGTATCAAAAGCTATCCTGAACTCAAAGTATAGGTCATCAAAATCATTTTTTGCATCCAGTTCCTTTGTTACTGTATCATAGTATCCAATAAAATTGGTCAGAAAAGATTTCCCCTTAAAAAATCCATGCTATGGCTCCAGATGGTCCTGCATTACTTCTTTAACCAGTGACATTATTAATTTTTCTGGAACGGAAGTTAATCTAACAAGTCTGTAATTACTGATGTCAGCTTTCAATCCTCCCCTTGTGAACTGGGGATATATTTGCACATCTCCAGTTCACAGGGACCTCCCCTGAATCCAAAGATGCTCTCATAATTATAGCTAAAGGTTTGCTTACCTCCTTTGCTGCCTCCCTTAATACAACTGGATGGATCCCATCCATTCCAAATGCCCTTTTTATGTTTAGCTTCAACCATTTCTTTTTCACTTTCCTCTCAGTTATCACAAAATCATTTAGCTCCCTAAAGTTTGATAAACTACTGGTATGCTCTTCCTTAAAGAATTCATGTGTGAATGTAGATGCAAAATGCCTATTCAGTTTGTCAGCAACTTGAGCAGGATCAACAACAGTTAAACCATTGGTATCAAGTTGACCAGTGTGATTTATCCCCTTCCTTCTAGTGTTTAGATCAGTGGTTTTCAACCGGGGTGCCGCGGCACCTTAAGGTGCCACAACAACGTTCCAGGGGTGCCACGTAATTTGGGTTTAAGTTACTTAAACTTCTTATTTTTTAATTTATATCTTTATTTCATTATAAAAAGGTGTACAGTATCTTTTTAATTTTGTGGTGATCTATAATTGATGTTTACTTAGTGCCTCTATATAAAGAATAAAATTATATACTGTATATATATATATATATATATAATTTGTATTATGAAATGTAAATTTTTATAATTATATTATTATAATAAATAACATGTATATATTTTTTAATATTATGTATATATATATATACACACAAACACACAGAGAATCAGATCTAACAAGCAGAAAATTGAGTAGGGGTGCCACAATACAAAATAAATTACTTAGGGGTGCCGTTATTAAAAAAAAGATTGAAAACTACTGGTTTAGATATTTGAACCCAGCCTCTTCTAAATGAGGGATCAATGTACTATACCCCCATGCAGGACATGACGCATGAATTCTAACCAAAAGAATAAAGAAAAATATCAGTTCATTTGAAAGGCGATGCTACCAAAGATTCTTCAAGTTAAGCTTGTTGAAAACGAGTAGACAATAACAAGGTATGGCTTATGAACAATTGAAATTACTAAACACCCAATGATGAACAGAAAACTTAAATTTTCAATATCATATCTACAGGAAAAATTGAGAAAATATATTAAAGTAATTTAACAGATATCTTAATCTATTTGTAGTTCCTTACATATATAGTTGAGTGCCCTATATTCTAGGGTCCTAAGCAGTCATTTAGGCTTATATCTGCCACTGGACATTCTGAAATTTTATTGAAGAATGCTCAGGACCACCTTGTATCTTTATGTTTAAGTAAAAGTAGTCCTATCTGGGTGGGCGGGGAAATGACCAAAGTGGTTCTTTTCTTTTTTTTTTTTTTTTTTTAGCTGTAGCAAAGTGGGTTAGTTTTTTTGTGAATTTAAGTATCGGCAGTCTGATTCCAAAGTTGTTTTCACTTTTAAGTTGAGTTCCTAGTTCAAAAGTAACATTAAAATTAGAATTCCTGCATCACCTTTAGATGTTTTGTTTGCCAGGCATAGGTTATTCACTGCTAGAATTAATTATCACTTAATCTTGTAGAACTAGAAAGCTTACAAAAATTAAGTCAGTGTTGGGCAAGCTAGCTAGAAAGAAATCACATAAGTTTTTTTAAGACTAATATTGAATGAGCTTGGCTTAATCTGTTTATTTTTGTGAGTGAGAACAATACTCACTGAGAACAATCCTTTGGAGTAAGAATATTCCTTAGTTGAGGCAGAGCATATTCTTGCAGTTTTTATAACTCCACAAGAAATCTAACATATATTCAAGATTTGAAGAACCATATACAGTAATGCCAGCACTCCTCAAACCATTTAGATACCACCAGCATTTAGTTTATTCAACCCCACTGGAAGGAATTAAGACATTCAAGTGTAATGCAGTATAGTTAGAACTGCTATATAAATCACCATACTGTCAGAACAAGAATTTAAAATTTTGAGAAGCACCGCTGTATACCATTGTTTCTTAACATTTTTGTAGCTTCCATCCCAAACAGAATTTTAGTGCATAAAAGTTCTGCTAGGTATCCTGATTTTTTTGTAGTACTAATAAGAGTTTGGCCAAGATATTGATCTTTTTAAATTTTGATACTTTTAATCATAGGCATTTATAAAACAGTTTAAAGGATTTTATTCTGTATGCTACAAGAGGAGAGGTTTACTTCCTTGTGTATGTTGCCTGAAAAAACAAAGATGTTTTTTCAGGCAAAAAAAAAACAAAAACAAAAATTTATTCAACCCTCTGAAAGCAGTCTTAAACAGCACATTTAGGTTTCTGCACAGATACCTAGTTTCCAGACATTCCAGCTTACAGAATTCTTTCTTAAGTAATACCATTCTGTACCTATATATAATCATGTTACTCTTCTCTACACCTTTTCCAACACACCTATGTCCTTCTAAAATGGTTTCCAAACCTGTATGCAATATTCAAGATAGTACCTAACTATTTCTTTCTATAATGGGATAATCATCACTTTCTCACAGCCCCCACATATTACTGACAGAATCTTGTCTGTGCTGCTCAGAGAACTTCATGTCAGCCAGCACAAACACCCACAGGACTTTTTCATTTTAGACTAATTGAACTTGGTACTACCCCAAGTGGTATGTTATTGTAGGACCGCTGCTACCCAAATGCAGTATCTTGCAGTTATCAATGTTATACTCAATTGCTATTTTTCAGTCCATCGAAATAGTTTGTGCAATGATGAGAAAGGTGCCATTAACCACCATTTATTGAGTTTATCAGAAACCTGTACAGAATCACTGATACTTTTGTCATCAATATCAGGTGGGTCAAAATGACCCAGCCCTTCCCTTTTAATGTTAACATAAGCAAAAAAATTCTTGGCTCTTTTTCATTGTTCTTTTAGCAATGCCTTGCTCAAAATCTACCTTAGCATGTCTAATTCCCTGAATAACATGATTACATACCAATTTATACTTACTGTAGGATTCTGTGCTCTTGACAATTTTAATTATCCCATGCAATTTTCTTCTCTGCCAATAAAGTTGGCAGTTTACCTGCCATCCATTTCTGTCTAAACCTTGAACACTATCTCTTAGCTAGTATATAAGATGAGTGGCTTTTAGGATTACCTCCCTGAACATCTCACATTTAGCATTTGCATTTCAGTGGACCAACAAATATTGGTCTCACTGAAATACAATGAGACCAATATCTTGCTTGTTGAGCACTATCATCTTTGTGAAAACAAAATCTCTTCTCTTTGCTCTTTAACAGTAATTTTCTTCAAATAAAATCAAAATATGATAATCAAAACATGAATGTTGTCTTCTCTTATAGCATCTCTAACATGTCAATATACAATGCAGTCATTCAAAAAATTCAGAAATGTTCTGCTATTCAGAGCAGCCAACCACACAAGTGTCAAATCAATATCTGGAAATTTAAAATTGATCATACTGTTACCTTGAGTTATAGTAAACCTGTAAACAAGAGTTAGGAGTAACTACAAACTTGTAAACAAAGAGAGTGGGCAGTGAACTTCAAAATGATGTTCCAACATCTCATTTCTGTTTTGATCACTATAATTATAAATTCCAGAGTGTTTGTATTCCACATAGCTCTAGAACTCTTATATGCATTCAATTTTCAGAAAAACAGTCTGACTTATTATAATAGTATCACTGACATTATACAAAAAACTTACCTTTAATCTCTAAGTTCATCATTGGTACTACCCCAATTGCTAAGAAAAACATAAAAAGTAAAGTAAGTAATACTTGCAACTTCATCCATTTAAAGCAAAGAACCAATTATTTAAGCATTATATTATTTGAAATAATTTAATATTAAGCATATTTATATATAATTTTAATATAAATCTATTTACAATATATTTAAATAAATACTTAATTTTCATATATTTCAACATTTAGCACTAAAAATTTTAAGATCAGCTTATACATTGGGCATAAAATCCTAAACTTAAATTAAAGGCACCTACTTAGGATTAGAAGGATGAATTATGCCAATATATTTACAGTTCATTACATATATATTTTTACACAAATGTACATTTGCTCACCTTTTACAACTCTAGAATTTGTTCATCCTCTCTATTAAATGAAAACAGTTCATGGTATTATAGCAAATGCACTTCCATAACGAGGCAGTTTACAAAGGAAACCAGTTTGCAGTATAGTACTAAATGAGCAATAAAGATGGCTCAGTTACAATCAGAGCCTCCCACATACACATATAGCATTAACAAGATACTATATGTGTACATTATAAAGTGATGCTTCTTAGTCCATGCCTGCAAGTTTTGGTTTTGTGCCCTTCTACATAGGGGAATACAGTAAGGTCTGCTATAACGTGCATTTTTGCAATGTGAATTTGCTCCAACACGACTGATACATTAGGGAACAACGCAGTATAATGCGATTTTCACATTGGCTCATGTGCAATTTCATCTGCAAGTAACACCAGGTGAACAAAAAACCTGGCATCAAACTGAATAGAGACCTGTGCAGGAATACATAAGAGTTTACGAAGCTTAAAAAATGTCAAATGTGCGAGAACTATATTTTCATTTATTGTAGTTGTATTGGTCGGAGACACACTTGTCATTTGCTGTATTCACAAGATAACAGGTGATATTGTAGTCCAACTCATGTTTTCAGGAGCTCATATTTTTCTGTTCGAACAGAAATTTCGTGAGGCAGGATAGCATTAGTGGGAGAGCACATTTCTGGAAGTCAATACCATAAAACAATTTGCAGTTCCCGGTTTACTGGACTTTTCTGTTAGGGCAATCTAATTATAAACGGGTAGTAAACTATCTTACTGCATTTGCGATAATACTGATAGCTGGAATTGTGTGGGTTTTTATATGTTATTATGGTGAAATGTGTTTTCCCTTCCATGAAATTTTCAATTACATAAAAAACAAAAATAAATTTTAAGAATCTTCTCTTCATTCCTATTTTTTAAGCTTCGTAAACTTGTCTCACTTGTGAATCCCATGTTCGTCATTATTGATTGCTTATCTTTTTTACTGTTTTAAATTTTACAATCCAAAAAAAAAAAAAAGAAAATGTCAGTGAAGAAATATCAATCAAGCAAAACATATCTTGTCAAGGTAAAGTGCTATATTTACCGTAATATTCACTTGTTTATTTTTATTAGAAATTTAAGATATTTAAACCTGTGTTAGCAATTTTATTGGGTTTCTAACTTTTTTTAGTGTTTTACTTACCAGACTGAACATTCTTTTTGAGTGCTCTGTCCCATCCCCATTTTTCTCATAAGCCCTGTTGTTTTTAATGCACGATATAACAATGTGGAGATTTTTAGGAACACACATACCGTGTTATAGCAGAACTGACTGTACTGTACATGTATATGCATATTGCTTTCTTTGCAGTTTACAGTCCAGTGTAATGAAACTGTCACAATGTAAACTTTTTAAAAGTGCAGCAATAATTGAATTAAAAAGCAAAAAAACAGTGATTCCTAATACAGATTTTACTGTAATACACCACTGCTAGATATGAAAATGACTGTAAAAAAAAAAACTTATACACTGGAATATTAACCCCAAGGACTCACGTCTGGTGAGTATGGGCTTGGCACACCCAGGGTCCTGGGCTGGATATTATCATTCTTCTCTTTCTTGGTGATTCCCTTCTACCTCTCTCTCTCTCTCTCTCTCTCTCTCTCTCTCTCTCTCTCTCTCAGGGTAATTCAGAATTTTTTTTTTTTAAACCTCAGGCTTCCTTGCACCATATGGCTAATAATAATAATATAAGAGATAACAATGTGCAGAAGAATTTAATTTAATATTATTTTACTTTATCTTAATATTAAATTAACATTAAGATAAAGACACAGAGAACAAGAATTAATCCCTACTTTTCTGAGGATGATTCTATAGTTTCTTTGCAGTAACATAAATGACTTAATGAACTAGTTAAGAATTAGTTACAATCCTACACAGCATCACTTTTTATTGACTCATAAGTATGTTGTTCCACAATGGAAACAAATATGGGTAAATTCCAGTAGCTCACTCTGTGTATTTGAAAGAAACATGACTGCTTGAAGAAGCTGTTGACAAATATTAAGTATGAAGAACATGGTTGGTTGGTCTGTGCAGGCTTTTGCTTCAAAGCCTGCACAGACCAACACAAAAATGCTCACTTTTTTTGCGGGAGTAGAACAATCGGGCAAGGAGTAAGCACTGGGATGTCGAGGTATGGCCAAAAAAAAGGGGCAGAGTGTTGCCTGGGTCATAAACCACTGGTGGACTCCAATACTGTTCTCCTTCCACTTTTGCACATCAAACTAGGCTTGTGAAAGCTTTACCTCAGGAAGGGTCCTGCTTCAACTACCTTTGTACTAAATTCCCATCGATCACCCAAGAAACGCTAAAACAAGGTATTTTTGTTGGACCTCAAATTCTCAAACTGATGAAAGACTGAGATTTTGAGGAAACTATGAATAAAAGAGAAAAACAGACAGAGATTAGTTTCAGGTCTGTTATCAAGAACTTCTTGGGGAACAACAATCCAGACAAGAATAAAGTTGAAAATATGTTGGCAAACTTCAAGAAGGTGGGCTGCAACATGAGTGCCAAGGTACATTTTTACACTCCTACGTCGACTACTTCCCAAAAAATCTAGGAAGTGTGTGTTAATGAAGAACAGAATGAGAGGTTTCACCAGAACATTAAAGACATGGAGATGAGGTACCAGGGGAGGTAGAATGTCAACATGATGGCTGACTATTGCTGGATGTTGAAGAGGGACTGTAAAGTAAAAGGATCTGCAAGAAAATCAAAGGAACGAAAATTTGACCCATTATAGATCAGTTTTTAAAATGAGAGATGAGTGTTTAGTGGACTTTTTTTTTTTTTAAACACACTATCCTTTTTAATAGTGTTTTCAACATGTATTTAAATATAAAAGCCTGGTAAATGTAGCATTTTGTTATAATTTCAGTGCACAAATTCTGCCAAAATTAATAAAATTTTGTGAAAAATCAAATTTTCTTTTGTGATTTTTGAAGAAACCTGATATGATGGAAACAAATGGAAGTCATTTTTGAAGTTACCATCTGAAAATGATTCAGAAACACCCTCTTCTGAAAAAACATCAGTGAATTTCTTTCAAAATGCAGAGTAATGTAATCAGTACTTGAAGTCTTACAAGATATCATTCAATTTTTTTTAGACCTAAAAAGCAAAGCTACCTTTCTGAAGCTTTGAAACCACCCCACAGCTTTTACAGTTGCCTAAAAATATACCTAAAATTTTATCCTATTTTCTTTTCCCAGGATAGACAAGAAAAGGTATTACAAAATAAATTAGTTAAACTCTAGAAGGCCATTACATGTAAATACTACTAAGGAAGTTTAATAAATGAGAGTTTATCACATAAAATATTTAATTAGTTCATTGGTATGAAACGATAGATTGATACAATTCGACCCAAACAGTCCCAATAACTAAATAAAATTGACTGTGCTTTAGAATCCTATGTTGAAATCTGTTTTTGGGTGTGGATTTTGAGTTTAGGAGAAGTTCATAATCACAAAACACATTTAAACATAGAAATCCAAAGCACAGTCAATTTTATTTAGTTGTTGGGACTGTTTCGGTCAATTGTATCAATTTATGTTCTCATAGCAATAAATTAATTAAATTTTTCACAAGGTGAAGTGTATTTAATTAAAAATAAGTTATGTAAAACTACTGCAAAATATTTTTTTTCTGTTCTTCTATAATAAACACTCCAATTTGCTAATCCACTATGGGTATAAGAAAATAAACAAATTATCATTATAAAATAAATATAAATAATATTTTCCCAGAAAGAAAGCTTCAGTAAGATGGTGCAACAAAAAGGCAAATTACAGTAGTGTAATGAGTACTTTGCCTTTTTGTTTATACATTGTACTTTTATTTTATTAATCTCAGAAGGGATTTATAACATTACACAACTTGATCTTCATTAAACAGCATGGTACATCATATCCATACTCAATTTCTGTTATTCATTCAAAAATATCAGGCATAATGCTTTCAATTGTTCTAATGGTTTCTTTTAAATGAACTATATCACCAATCTTTTTTCCATAAACAATATTCTTCACATGATCCCCATAAGAAGAAGATGATGGGTGTAAGATCAGGGCTATGCAACTGGCCCACAGCTTCAAATCCATCATTCAGGGAACCTTGCACAGGGTTTTGTTGAAGTGCACAGCACTATTCTGTTGAAAGAGAAAGTAGAATTCATCATCATTCTCCATGCTGCCAATCTGTGGGAATAAAACAAAATTTTCTAGCATGTCCACGCAGACATTGATTGTTTATTCAGCACAAAGAATTCAATGATGTGATTCTGCATCAAGCTGCACCAGACAACCTTTAGGATATCTGAAACATGCTCTTGAACAATGTATGGTTTTCTGAGCCCCATATTTAACAGCTGCATCAATTAACAGATCTATTAATGTGGGAGGTCATCTCATTTGATTAAAAAATGCTGTTTGGGAACACTAGTTTGTCATTGAATTTTTCAAGCAAGTAACTGGCAAATGAAACTCTCTCTATGGCTGGTCATTTGGTTTGATTTCATATAGTAACTACATTTTGTATCAATGGAGTTTTAGCAATTACTTTTGACACCCAACCAAAGTTCATTCATCAACTAAGGAAAAATTTTGGCCAGAGGTAAAAAGCTGTTTAGTACCACTTATTAATTTCACCAATACGAATATTACATTTAATATTACAAATGTATTGACTGATCTTTCAAAGAAATATTATGCAATCCACTAAGAAATGAAACTGAGGAACTTAATATACAGTTTAACAGTTACACACCTACACAATTTAAAATGAAGCAACATATATTAATACAGTGCCACCAACTAACTTTCTGTAATCTGAATTTTAAAAATGGAAAAAACCCACAATTATTCATTTACTATTAATTCCACAATACTGTTCCCTTAAGCAAAGTGCCAACTATTTGCTTTTGTATTCTTAACATTCCTAGTTAGATATCTAGTCTCTAAAGAAGTGTGACCTTGAGAAAGTTAAAATATTATGGCTAAACCAAAGGCAAAACTATAAATTCTCCTCATGAACTTTTAAAACAATCAGATCATAAGAAATGTCAGATCCCATGACCCTTTACTCCCCCACCCACCACTTCCTTTGCAGTAGTATATCTGGCAGAATAATAATTTTACCATCTAATAAGACAATATATTTCTATAAGAACTATATTTTAAGTTGTTTTTTTTTCTGTCATCATATTTGCTAATGTTATTAAGTATTTATTTTAATCCAATGTTTTAGTTAATATTTAAGGTGTATATTTTTTCAAATAAACATGCAATGGTGAGTGATAAATTCATTTTATAAATTATATACATTTTTGTACCAAGGATGGCAAATCAGATTCTCATTGGTATCTGATTTGTTGAGTCCACCTGGTTCAAACCAACTTTTCTCAGTTTTTGAAATCTCGAAAAATATACAGACAAGTTTAATGTACTTTTAAAGTTTATACTCACACTATTAGAAAACAAAGTACCATTTTCTTTTACAGCATCAGGGTTGTCTGGGGAGTAGTACTAGTACAAGAGGTGTATGTACCTCTTGCAACCTCTTATTAGTTATAAATAATTTTATTTACCGAGTAGCACATTTCTGTATATACTAAAATAATTATATTTCATTTTATGTTTTAAATTATAATGTTTAAGATTATAACTAGACTTTATTTTCTGGGTAGAAGTCCTTGTAATATTCTATTATTTTTTTATATAAAAAAGATCCTCTGAATACTAATTTCCAGCCCCCATTCAGTTATTTCGCAATCGTTCTCGCTAACTCTAGAAACGACCTTGTCTCAGTAGTTCATTTGCACTGTGCAACATCATGGTTGTTGAATTAGCTTGATCGGAGCACACTGCACTAATAGATTTACATCTTTTATTATTATTATTTTGAAAACTATTGGATCTTTCTGTGCCACATTATAAATAAATAAAAGCGATACGTGAAGCAGGCAGAGATCCCCTATATTTATTTTAAAAAAAACAGCGCCAATGTGTCAGAGTTAAAATTTCATTCTGAGTAAACATTCAAACATATTAAATAAATAAATTTATCTGATAACTTAAGTAAAAACGATTCGTTTCCCCCCTCTTTAAGGTACTGTGCGAATTTCTATCTCAAATCAATATATGCATATTCAATATCAATTTAACTGAGAAATTTAGTTAGATGACCACGTAAGAAACACAATGAAACGACGCCAATCTAATAAAATAATTATTCCTTAAAATGTAATTAAGAATAACTAATGGAAAACAATATTTTAACTTACCTTAGTACTGGCAGTCGTAAATCATCGCTAAAATATGTTTTCCGTATCGTCTAACAAAAATATGATATACAATACACGTTGTTTATCAGCATAACTTCCTCACTCTATTCGTTACATTTTTTTTTTTTTTTTTATCGCGTTCAAGAAAAACAAAACATTACAGAACCTTAAATATTTAACATCTCAGACATGATCAGCAACTCTCATCCATATTCTACACACCGGAAAAAAAGTGACCACTTCCTCACTCCGTTAAAGTAATCGAGCAAGAGCCGGCAGTACGGCTAGTATTGTACTGCAGTGACGTCAGTACTGTGTGGTACGCATAGCAGAAATACCACAGGGTCTATAAAAATCGATCAAAGATTCACAACTAAGTCGTCTCTTAGGCACAAAAGTGATATAAAAGATGCATTATACCTCCTGACAGTACACTAATAAAAAGTGACATCAGTCATATGGAAGAACGCTCCAATAGAAACGCGAATTCAGAAAGGCAAATGTCGCCGTGAAGAAACTGCTTCTCTTTAATCTCTTTTCTCTTGTTTGCTTCTCTTCTCTTTTGTGATGAAATCAGGTAATATCTCAGAAAACAAATGTCTTTCTGCATAAATGGTTATTGCATTTGAGTATATACATAAAATTGGCAATTAGTGCATTTGTTGACACATCTTCATTTATTTTATTTTATTTTTTTGGGTAGATTGGTTGGTTCGGCTTAAATTTTAAATTGGGCTGTGCATGCAAGTTTAGATGACTATTTTACTTGCTATTAATTGATGTCAAGAAACAGATGGTGTAGGTGAAATAAAGAAGCGGAATCTTTCAATTAAAACGAAAATAAATCTTGTTGGTTCATGAATATACGATAAAGGCTTAAACTTTAATGCGCTCTTCTTCTGTATCGTGTGGAGTTTTCGCTTTTATTCTTATCATACAGGAAATGTCCAAGGCGTATACTGACAGATATAAATATAACGCAAAGAAAACCGTATTGCCTAAATATACAAAACTAAAGACAGCTGATTGTGACACTCAACACATGTACTTTCTCAGTAGTGGCATCTACCGACTATTTGTGGAAACGGTTTATGAGTTTAAGCGAGCACAGTGACAGACGTCATGATTTAAATAAAAGCTTTGTAAGACAAAGATTGTTATTTAAGATTTTATAATCAAGGACACTAAAATCTAGTATCAACCAGGGGTGAACTAGCACGGGCGACCAGGTGGTGATTGCCGCTGAGTTGATAGGTTTTATTGCGTGTTACCGCTAATAATAAACAAAAATAAAACTGGACAAAAATTTGGGAGCTACCAGGGTTAACTACAGCCAGTCTGCCCATAGTAGCAAGTTGCTACTATTTCACATATATATCAAATTTAGAAATAATAATAATATCAAAGAATGCAAAAACAACAGTAAAATATAGTAGGACCATGAAATTAAAAAAAGGCCAAGAATAATCTAAAAACAAAATTAAAGTGTATATATTAGGGGGCGTTCCTAGGATATTTGGCGCCCGGGTGCCAATTGAAATTTGGCTCCCTCTCCCTTTAAAATTTTCTTCATATGTGTATGTAAGTTCAGACACCCCTTGACCGTTGGCGCCCGTGTGCAGTGCACCCCTTTCTTCCTCGGGACGGCCCGCCCCTGATACACATATACGAACACACGCTGGCCAAAAAAAAATACAAACCTTTATTCAGTATTGAATCGGGCCACCTTTGTTTCGAATAACAGCAAGTGTGCGACGTGGCATGGATTCAATAAGGTGTTTTAGCGTGCTTTAGTCTAATTGTAACCATTGTTCCAGCAAAATATCGATATCTGCGACAATGTTAAAGGAAGAGGACTTCGCTACAGCATATCACAAAAATTCTCAATAGGATTGAGATCAGATGAATGTGGAGGCCAGGGGAGGTAGTGTCACGTTCTCCAAACCATTCTGGCATGATGCGCTGTTGCATTGTCATCCATAGTGTGGCCATCACCTTTGGGATAAAAGTGTAACATTGCAGGGTGCGGTAGATCTGATACAAAATTCAGATAACCCCTCGATGGCATTCGACCTTCTACCGGCATCAATGGACCCAGTCCGTGCCAACGAAACATTTCCCATACCATGGAACCACCTCCAGATGCTTGGGTTCTCTTAACAAGGGAAGCAGGGTTCCTGAAGTTCTCGCCGCACTCTATGCATCAATCACAATACTCTGTTTTGTACTGATGTACAAAACAGAGTATTGTGATTCGTCTGACCACATGACTTTCTCCTATTGTTCCACTGTCCAATCTCGGCGCACTGCAAGCGAATTTTTCTGTTTATCTCTGAAACAAGTGACTTCCGAATAGGCAAATGATTACAAATACACAATTTCTTCAATTCTTTGCGCATGTTACCAGTAGAAGCACGTCAGTTCTGCGCTTAGTTGAAATCATATGTTATTTGCTGCACAACTGATGTCCTATTTTTCTGTAGAGTCTTAGAGTACAGGGCTTTGCTCTTGATATATTGTAGTTATATATCGAGTCATTAAAAGCCTTTGAGATGAATGCTTTTGAAAAACTAGTTATGAGTTCGTTTCTTGAATCGTGGCTCCTACTAAACGTCCACCCACGATGAGCCCTCTTTCAATGTTTGATAGATCGTGCACTTCCCCCATTCTGGAATGCACTTTTCCCCCAATCTTTATGCTCAACGAGGCAACACGCCATCACCCCATGTCATAGTTTTTTTTTAAATTTATTTGCATTTCTTTTGTATATGACTGTTTTAATACAAAGGTTCGGTTGTTTTTTTTTGACGAGTATGTACACTGTGCTGCCACTTTATTAGGTTCACCTACCTAGTAGCGTGTTGGGCTTCCTTTAGCCTTCAAAACAGCCTGAATTCGTCTAGGCATGGATTGAACAAGATGCTGAAAACGTTGTGCAGGAACAGAGTACCATGCAGACATGAGTGTGTCACGCAGTTCCTTGAGGTGTAGGCCTGCAGCGAACAGCCCTTTCCAGCTCATCCCAAAGATGTTCAATAGGATTGAGATCCGCGGACTGAGCGGGCCACTGCCATCAGCCAGTGCCGGATTAAGGCACTGGCTAGCAGGGCCCGTGCCTTAGTTATATATATATAGCCTTAGTAAAGGGGTCCTGAAAAATCTTTCTACCCTGGGAGCGAAAATACCTTGGTCTCACTGCCATCAGCATTTAGCTTGCTTCAAGGCCTTAAACACCTCAATGAGATCTCCTCGCAGGTGCCTAATTTCTAGATGATGCAATTTGCAGAAAAAACGAAGTCTTTTATAGTAGAAGTATCTTTGACTAATCGTATCTTTCGTATCTTTGACTAATCTCGTGCTCTTCTCTGCACCCTTTACAACAGCGCCACATCTTTCTTAAAATGAGGCTTCCAGACTTGTATGTAGGATTCTATGTAAGATGTGGCTTAACATTGCCTCATTCAACTGAACAATTACCTCCTTATACATGCTGGCAAAATTCCTGGATGTCATAAACAAAACCCGTGAGTATCCTAGCAGCTCGTCTGCACTGCCCAGAGATTTCTATGTCTGACAGCACAATTACCCCAGGTCTGAACAACTAGTATTATTCGTCTGGCCGGTAAGATGATTTAGATTTTAGATTCGTCTCGTAAGATGGTTTAGATTTTAGATTCGTCTGATAAGAGGGTTTAGATTTTAGATTATTGAAATTTTCGGATTTAAATGATCAGGATGGGAACGAATGTAATGATCAAAGATCCTTATATGCCTGTTTTAAGTGACCCCTAAACGATCATTGAGTCTAGGGAAATCTCAGGGAGTCCGATGGAGGTCTGGGTCTACCTTGTACAGAAATATTGTGCAATATTTCAGTACAAGATAGACTCAGATCTCTTTGAAGGAAAGTCTACACCTAAAATGTTGTCTATTAATAGATTTTATAAATAATGCATTTTAATTAAAGACGTTTTAATAACCAATTTAAACTAAAATTCAAGCACTGTACATAAAGGTATTGCCAATTCTTATTTTGAAATATATGTTTGTTTTCTTTTATCGATTATCTTTAATTTGGTTATAAAATATTTCTTAAAATTTGAGTTTATTGAAAGATATTCGAGAATAGGTGCTGGTAAATATTAGGAGTTGGTACTATAGTTATAAGTTTGGTTTTCTTTTTAAAAGAATCGACGTGCAAGGCAGTATTTTAAGTCTTACCAAGTCAACTTGTAATAATACATCTTTGCGCTGAGGCAAACAAGACAGGTGGTATTAGTATATCTTGTCAGTAAACTGCGTATATTCTTGTTGTCTGGTTTGTCAGTTTACCGGTTTACAACTAATATGAAATAAGTGTCATATCTGCTGCGAGAGATCGGGCCTAAGGAAGCTGAACCCCCTCATCCCCCAGCGCCACTGATGCAGAACAGTAGCATTTATAGTTACTCTCCTAGCCTTGAGGGTGTTTCTTTCCAAATTTAATAATAACGTATTAAAATGCAGAGATTACGTACTATAATTAGTATTATCATTAGCCATATAGTGCAAGGAAGCCACAGGTTTTTGCTGCACAGGTCAAAAAAAAAAAAAAATAAATAAATAATAATAATAATAAATAAAAGTAGATAAGAAATACAAATTATGCACTTCCATGTAGTTGATCCTTGAATTTCTTCAAACTGTCAGCCTAAACTACCTGTGGAGGCAACCTGTTCCAATAATCAACAACTCGCTGTTTAAAATAAAATTTCCTACAACCTAGTCTAAACCTCTTTCCCTGTAATTTGAATTTATGGCCCCTAGGAATTCTGGAATTTTTTATAACAGTGAAAATTCCGCCTTCATTCGTTTTACTAAACACTCTCAGAGCCACCTTATAAACCTCAATCAGATCCCCTCTAAGGTGCCTTGTTTGCCAAGCTTTGTACCCATATAAACGTAGTCTTTCCTCGTGAGTCTGATACTTCGTGTGCATTTTTCATTTTGTTCATTAAATGTAGACAAGCATCGCTCTCACAAAGGCATCTTACCATGTAATCTCAACTTGGTTCCTAGCAACGAGATCATCTGATATCTAATCATGTTGTTCAGAACTGCAGTCTTATATTAAACGAGAAAAATCATCGTACACAGAAAACTGATTTTATCTAAATATGGTCTTCTAATCCCATGAAAACACAAAATAATGATGAATATATGATTAAAGTTCTTCATTTTTTAATGTGGTATGTAATCCCTTGGCATGCAGAAACTGTTGTTAATAGGAGCCAAACTGCCATGCAATGGGAGATTTAGCCTGTTATATTACAATTTCTAGGAACTCGGTAGGTAAAAAGTAGTTTAAACCGAAACACTTTTTGTGCTGTAACATTATATGAAGTGCTTTCCTAACTGTAAAGTAGAGTAACCTGTTTTCACGTGCAGCGAATTTTAAAATTCATGGTACTGCTCTGAAACACGAACTCAGGTTTCCAAAGTGTGGATGGGCGTTTTGGTGTTTACGATTACGTGCGCGAATGATCTTGTGAACTTCCGCATAACTCATTAAAATACGTTCATTATACAGGAGTGTATTCTTTTCGGCATGCCAGATACAAACTATTTGCGTCCAAACGTTTTATCGGCAGGATTTTATTCCTAGACAGAATGCGCAGTTCATTCGACATCAACGCTCCCTGGTGGCGAACGGCAGTTTTCATTTGTCTAGCATAATTGGCATGCAAGCAGAATTTTAAGTCTTACCGGGCTCTTTCTCCAGGATGACTTTTTCCTATTTAGCTGAAAAGCACTGTCTCGTTTAGAAGTTACTCAAAACCAAGGCCACGAGGTTTCTATATATATTATGTCTGAAAACAGTGTGTATTCTATGTCCAGTTTGAATGGTTTCGGAGTTAGATGAGTTTTGTGATTTTGAAATCAAATTTATAACGGCAACACGGAATGTTCGTTGCTCTGGCTTTGGCTAATGAAAATTGTCTAATACTGTAATTATGTGTAAGTCAAGGTCATCGTTTTTCCTTTCGATATACAAGGGGTTGACAAAATAATAGAAACAATTGATATTAGAATAGTTGTTTTTGTAATGGCTGCATGATGTATTTATGAACACACAGTGATGTTGTTTTTTTTTTCTTTTTCCTTGCATTAGCACCGTGAAAGGAAAGCAATGAAAGCTGATGTTCATTTAGAGGTAATATAACAGGTACATGAAGAAAACGAACGACCTGTCTGAATTACAATGAGGACAGATTGTTGGTGCATGTTTAGCAGGGACATCGGCAACTAAAACTGCTGATTTGTTTAATGCATCCAGAGGAACTGTATCGAAGGTGAACATAGTGTACATAGCATAATCGTTAGTGAAAGTGAAAATGTCTGCATTCACCAAATATGGAAAAACAAACCTGATAGGACGAACTGTGCCAGAAAATCGAAGCTGAATGAAAGAGACCACCAGACACTGAAAATGACTGTAGCCCGAAAACATAAAACTACCGCCTCAAAAATAACTGCAAAACTTAATGTGAAGATCGCAGTCCAATTTCTAACAAAGCAGTTTGAGAACTTCATAAAGCTAAAATTTGTGGCAGTTTCACTCGTTATTGATGGTAGTGCTAGAAGAGGATTCAATGGTGTAAGGAGCTATAAAACTGGGCACTTGATTATTGAAAACATGTCATATTTTCAGACGAATCATCATTCACACTTTTTCCAACATCAGGAGGAGTTTACGTTTGACGATTACCAAGGGAAGCGCATCATCCTGACTTTCTTGTGCCAATCGTCAAAGATGGAGGAGGATCAACAATGGTTTGGGCAGGAATATCTTGGTATTCTTTAGGTCCTGCCATCACCCTGAACGAATAAATTACTATCAATGAATACCTTGATATGCTAGGTGACCAAGTTCTGCCCATGGTGCAAACATTGTTCCCCACAAATGATGCTACGTTTCAAGATAATAATGCTTCAATACACACAGCTAAATGTATCCAGTATTGGTAAATCTCTTATGGTCTGCACAATCACCAGACTTATAAGTTATTAAATCATTGAGGGCATAATTGGAGAGGAGAGTGAGAAGCAGATTTTCTCATTCTTCATCACTCAAGGAGCTTGAAACGTTCCTCCATGAAGAATAGTCCAATGTTTCTCTTAATACAACTCAAGATTTATCTGAATCTATTCCACTCAGAATACAAGCTGTTTTAAAAGCAGAGGGTTGCCCAACACCATATTGGTTGTTTTTGTAGTAGGATTTTAGGAGTATTGACAACTAAAGCCATATTGCTCTGTGTATATTTATCTGTAAATTGCATGTGTTTTGAGGTCGATTTTCTGTTTTCTGGACAAAAAACCAATGTTACCCTCGCCCGAGACCGACTAACTCAGCCACATTGTGAAAAAGTTCCTGTTCGAATCCCGTCATCGACGGGATTCGAACTCACGTCATTCACACCAGGTGTGGGAGGGCGATGCTTATATCAATTGTGTATCAATTCATATAAGCACCGTCCTCTCCCCTTCATTATCTGTCCCACGAGGGAAGATAATGAGGTGGGGAAAGAAAGAAAGCGACACGAATATAACGTGTGCGAGAGTAAAATAAGGAAAGAGAGAGAAAAAAAAGTGATTAAAACAAATAAAACGTGTGTAAGAGAGAATGAAAGAGAGAGAGAGCGAGAAAGAAAAACAAATAAATATGTGCGTGAAACAGAGAGAGAGAGAGAGAGAGAGAGAGTGAGACAGAAAGAGAGTGAGAAAAACATTAGAGAGAGAGGGCGAAATCGGGGTGAGAAAAGAGAGAGAGAGAGAGAGAAAGGTTGGTCAGAGAAAGAAAAAGAAAAAAGTTAGAGAGAGCGAAAGAAAGAGGTAAGAGAGAGAGAGAAATGTTGGTTAGAAATATATATAGAGAGAGAAAGATAAAGTTTGGTTAGAGAGAGAGAGAAAAAAAAGGTTAGAGAGAGAGAAAGAAAAAAAAAGGGTTAGAGAGAGAGAGAAAAAAAAAGTTAAAGAGAGAGAATAGTTGCTTTGGGAATGTTAGAAGCAGCACATCAGTAATTCTGGACCAGTCATCGTGAAATTTACAGTAGCGTCAAGAATCTGATAGAATGATGTAATAGCTGAAACTAAAAGGGAAAAGTTGTACGGGCCCACGATAATGTTGACAGTGACCTAAATAAAGTAGAGCGGGGACTGCCGCCAAGATGGTGTGCCAATAACCTCACGCCATCAGGAAACAAGGGATCGTTCTGGAGGATGCAGATAACGTCATACATGCTTAATGTGTCATAATACAAGTCCGAATAAGAAAGTGTTTATGGTGTGGCAATATCAAACATTTAACGGGACCAGAGAACTAGATTTCTAGGAACAGGAACGCCATACCTTTTAGAGATGTATGATATTCAGTTTGAAAATGGGTTAACTCCGTTTAGTGCTCATCTAGAGATTTTCACGCATATAAAATTTGCGTGTTCGAATATGCTCTGTCCAAAGCGGTAGTAGTAGTAGTAGTAGTAGTAGTAGTAGTAGTGGCACTTGATGCAAGAAAGCAAGTGTAGGAGCTTATGCAGCATCAGCCAAAAAAAAAAAAAAAAATCACACCATACCCTCCAAATGCCTGTCCAGTTCCTCCTTAAATTTATTTAACCTATCAACTTCCACAACGACAGATGGAAGTTTGTTCCAGCAATTAACCACCCGCTGGCTAAAGGCAAATTTCCGCACATCTATTCTACATCTATCCTTTCTTAATTTGAACTTATGTCCCCGTAGGTTCGTATTCTGAACAAGTGGGAGGATCCCATCAGAATTCAGCGTGCTCAACCCATTCAAGGCCTTATAGACCTCAATCAGATCACCGCGCAGGTGCCTAGTCTCCAGCCACTGCAATTTGCAGAACTTAAGCCTCTCTTGGTAAGAGGATCCCTTCATTCCCCTCACCAATCGTGTTGCTCTTCTCTGTACACGCTCAAGCAAATCTACATCCTTCCTAAAATGAGGCCTCCAGACCTGTACGCAGTACTCAAGGCGTGGCCTGACCATTGCCTTATACAGAGGGACAATCACCTCCTTTTCCCTGCTAGCAAAATTCCTATATATCATTGACAAAACCCCATGACCTGCCCTAGCAGCCTGCCTTTCGGAAGTGCAAACCAATATCATCTTAAAATTATTAACTCTTCTGATCCTATTGTTGTTTCTAGGACCTAGAACATAATTCGATTATCCATATAAAATTGAAGATAGTTTGCTCGCATCCTTTCAAATAATGGAAAGGAAGGGGAGTCAAAAATAAGGGATACTACATAAATAACAAAATTGACGGCAGTTAATTCTTCAACTCAAAATTAAGCACTACCTGTTTTTAAATTCAGTGTACATAGTGCAATCCATATCGAATTTTCAAGAGGAAATCCTAGACACGAAGAAATTCAGTGTAGATATTAACGATTCATGTAACAAAACTGACTCTAATTTCTGAACTGACGTGGACAACAGATTTTTCTGATGAACAAGCCTTCCTAGTTCATCCTACAAATACTCAATCGAAATGAGGTCCAGATGCAGAGCAAATGCCTGAAGTCTTTGAAAATAACAAGTCATTGTTATTTTGAAGGTGCCTGTCAATAGGAGCAAACATGCGACATTGCCGGGTATACCTGATCGACAACGGTGTTAAGATATGCTCTGGAGTTCAGGGTGGTCTCCAGTGAGATCAGGAAAACAGGAGTATGCCACGAAAACATGCCCCACCTAATTACATATCCTCCTCCTTCTCTAGCAACCTGTACTATCGGTACACAAGATGGTTCCAATACCTAATGTGGTTTCCTTCATATCTGAACTCTTCCATCGGTGGTGCTGAAACGCATAAATCTCCAATAATGAAGTTTCCAGTTCTCCTGTCCATCCTTTGTGTTCCTGGTGCCAACGCAGCCGTATTTTAGTATAAGTACTAAAGTGGCAAATGATGTGAGAAAGCAAGCTCATACAGCATCAGTCCCCCTCCCCAAAATTCCCATTTCACCTATCCGTCCTTCACAATAGTTTGTATAGTTCTTTCTTTAATTTATTCAAACTGTCCATTTCCACAACCACGGATTGGCTGAAGGCAAACTTCCGGACACATCTATCCTGCAACCGTTCTTCCGAAATTTGAATTATGCCTCCTCTTGCACATAGTCTGAGCAAATCAACAATGAACTTGCTCAGTCCATTCAAAGCATTAAACATCTGTCAGATCACCTCGCAGGTGCCTGGTCTCCACATGCTGCAATTTGCAAAACTGAAGCATTTCATGTTAAGGGCATCCCATTGTTTCCCTCAACAATCTCGTTGCCCTTCACTGTACCCGTTCCAGAAGTTCTACATCCTTCTTGAAATGAGGACCCACACACTATATGCAGTACACAAGATGTAGCCTTTTTTGTGACAATTCTTCAATTGGTGTCCGAAATCAATGATTTCAATGAAGGTCTCCTCCTCCCATAGTGCGTTCTTTAGAGGGTTCATCGCATGGTGTGAGTATTTGTATGTAATGTTCAAGGTTACATGGCATAAATAAATAATATCAGAAATCCATGGTCGCCCGGAACATTAATTCAACAACCCAAGTGGTATAAAAACCAAATTATGATATTAGGGTTCCCTGTAAATGATTACGTCTACCCATATATTTATTTTGTGAGTAAATTGCGTGTGTTCTCTGGTCGATTTGCCTGTTTGCTGCGAAAACCCCCAGTTTCTGGGGGGGAAACTTTGCTATCTACGCCTGAGACCGACTAACTCAGCCACGGAGTGAAAAAAGCCCATTAAAGTTCCTCGAGTCATCGACGGGATTCGAACACGGGCCTTTTCGGCCCAGTTTGGGGAGGACGGTAACGATACCACTGTGCTACACGCGCACACAACCGAAGTGGTATAAAGATGTTTCAAAAAATAATGGTAAATAATTTAATTTAAAGGTGAAAAGTACAAACTAAAATAAGCAAAAAAGTCCCAGTGAACATCGGGCCGCAAATGAATCGTTTTGGAGATAATGCATATTTTCTGTTAAGATCCGCCACTCTGGGCGAGCACTCTGGGAGAGAGTCTGTATTGCTGAGACCTTGTACACGCTGGATATTGTAGGAGTACAGTAATTGGCGATGTAAAATTCGCCATATACTGCTATGACTCAGTACACGCTCTTGCAGAGCAACCCTCCTTGTCGAAATTCTTAAATTTTGTTCTATTCTTTCTAATAACTCCGTGGCTGAGTTAGTCGGTCTCAGGCGTAGATAGCAAGGTTTTTTTCCCCAGAAACTGTGCGTTTTCGTCCAACAAACAGACAAATCGACCAAAGAACACACGCAATTCACAGACATAAGACACAGCACGACAGATGAATTTAATTATTCGGGTGGCCTAAATATAATAGTTTTTTTTTTATTTTTTCTAATACCCTTTCCTCAACATCAGGTGCTATGCTTCTGGGCCTACTTACTCGTACTCCATGTGCGAAGCGCCCATGTTCCCTGATGAATTTGCGCCTGTTGGGCTGCCTTCGGCGGGGAAATGCTTCTTGGTACAAACGTGCAGCCTCGAGTGCACCGCCGTTGCCTTTACCATATATGAAGCGCATGTTTGCATACTCTTCGTTGCTGTAACCTCTTTCCATGTTGACTATCCTTTGACAAGTACTAGTATACCTGTTACGTCTCAGAGCATTGAGAAAGGTGAAAGGGAGAGAATGAGCATAAACTAACCTAAACAAACAAGTCAATGGTGGATCCCAACTCTGTAAAGTTCACCTTGTCAGTGGTGGATCCCAACTAGAAATGTGCAATATCGCGAAAACGATTCACTTAAGGAACCATGTTTACTAGGTTTTTTTTTCATATTGTAGTCTGTACAGTTCAACTTTAAATTATTGACCATCACTTTTGAAACACCCTGTATATGATCGTGAATTGCGTGCGTGATCTGGTCGACTTGCCTATTTTGCTGGATGAAAAGTCCGAGTTTCCGGGAAGGGAGAACTTGCTATCTATGTTTGAGGCTAACGAACTCAGCCATGGAGTGAAAAAAGCCCATAAGAGTTCCTTGCATTATTGATTGCATTCGAACCAGGATCTTTTCACCCAGTGTGGAAGGACGGTGACGATGCCATTGTGCTAACGCGCAGACATTGGGTTACATGGCATTATGCTTTCTGCACATGTCACATTCATGTGACCTCTTCAATTTACATATTTTCGCACAGATTATTGCATAGAACCAAAACTGCTTGAGTATAAACCTTCCACTTCGATCCGTATGAGTCAGCATAATACAGTATAATAGTTTTTTGAAACATCTCTTGAGAAATCGAAGTCACTGCCTCTTCAATCCCGGTCTTTTAACACGCTGACGTTCTTAATTTTTTTTTTTTTTTTTGCATATACCTTGTCCTTGATGCAGCCCTGGTTATCATATCTATAGATATGATAACCAGGGAACGAAGTGGCCATGGAATGGGACCATCCCAGCCAATCCATCGGTTAGGAAATTTTTCATTGAGGAAATCGCACACATGCATGCTCCAGTGTGGTGTTGCTCTAATCTTGCTTTTTTTTTTTTTTTTTTTTTTTTTTTTTATGAAAACCCCAAATACGAGAGGTATTAGAACCAACAGTACTTAGTACCATGCATTGGTTGGAGGTTGAGAAGACGAAGGAAGATATTTGTTGACATTAAACTTGAGCTTCTGCACACTATAATTTTCAGGAAATACGTGTGAAGGAAGGTTGTTCCAGAAAACGGCAGTTGAATGAATAAACGAGGAAGATGAAAAGTTGGTTCTGTGAGTTTGAAGTTGGACAGTAAATGGATGTTGCCTGATGGTGGTGGCACGGTTTCGGATTGTTTCGAAAGAGAAAGCGGGAATTAGAGAAGCCAATTCAGAAAAACAGTACCCGTGGAAGTATCTGTAGAAAAGGCGTGCAGGAGAAATAGTACGTCTATGAGACAGTGAGCAGAGACTCTGTTAGAGATGAGTCATTAATTAAACTAACTGCCCTCTTCTGAATGGAATCAAGAAGCCTGAGAGAGGTTTTTGGGGCACCGCCCCAGATGTGGGAACAATATTCCATGGTAGGGCGGATTTGCGATTTGTACAGAATAATCAGCTGTTTGGAAGAAACGTAACGCCGAGAGCGAAAGAGAAAACCTAGTTTTTTAGATGCAGAGGAAGCAATATTTGTAATGTCCTTGGGCCAAGAGAGATTAGGAGTCAGGATAATCTCCAAAAGAGATATATCATCTTGTGTAGAAATCGGAGTGTCACAAACATAAGCATAGGAGCAGAAGAATCCTTTTTTCAAGATATAAGACAGGACTGAGTGTTACGATTGAAATAAACTAAGTTGTCTTTGCCCCACTGGAGATCGGCATTTAAGGAATTGGTAGCGGATATTCGAAAAGTTGAAGCTGATTGAGCAGAGCAAGGTTTCTCAAACTAGAAAGTGGTATGCAATGTGCTATCTTCAGCAACACTATGGATGGCATTTCCGGTCAAGAGAAGAAGGTCATTAATATACAAGAGGAAAAGAGTGGGGGGAAAGAACTGAACCTTGGGGGACACCAGCATATAGTGGAGAAGTTAGAATACAGAGAGCCATCTACCATCACCCTCCGTGAGCGGTCAGAGAGAGAAAAGCGGATAACCAATTACAAAAAACAGTAGACAAACCATAAGATGGAAGCTTGTTTAGAAGACCGTTATGCCAAACACAATCGAAAGCCTTTGAGATGTCAAGAGCAATTGCTTGTGTTTCACCGAACCTTTCCATTGAATTTGTCCATAAATGGGTAACATATGCCAGAATATCACCAGTGGATCGACACTGACGGAATCCATACTGGCGATCGTTGATCAGACAGAAGATTTCTAGAAAGTTTAAGAGTTGGCGGTTAATTGATTTCTCCATTACTTTAGAAAGATTAGAAGTAATTGCAATGGGACGAGAATTGGATGGGGTGATTTGTCACCCCTTTTTAGGAACTGGCTGGATATCGCAAATTTCCAAGCAGAAGGAAAAACACCTTTGTAATAAGAAAGTGAAAAAAAGGCGGCAAAAAACAGGAGTAAGTTTAGGAGCACAGGTTTTGAGAACAAGTGGAGAAATACCATCAGGACCTAGAGCTTTCTTAGCATCAAGATTCGTCAAATCCTTCTGACACCCAGAGCCGTTCCTATGGTATATGGCGCCCGGGTACCATCGCAATTTGGCGCCCGGGTGTTAATTTAAATCTGGCGCCGCCCTTTAAAATTTTCTTCATATATTTATGTAAGTTTCATGTTTTCAGGCGCCCCTTGAACGTTAGCGCCCGGGAGCAGTGCACCCCCTTTCACCCTCGGTACGGCCCGCCCCTGTGGCAGGTGTTTTTCCAAGATCATTAATATATGAATTGGAAGAAAATGGTATGCTACCAGGTCGGCTTTATCCTTTGCGGAAGTGAAATATGGAACCATCTGGTTTTGACAGGTGGGAACAGAGATGGGCAAAAGTTGCGGCCAATAGCTTTGGCAAGAGACCAGAATGGTCGGCTACCGTCAGGGCAAAAATTTTGAACAGGCTAAGCGCAGTTTTCTGCTCTTAGCCTGTTCAAAATCTAGTCTGGACTGATTAATAACAGCTTTACGATTGTTGCGAGCTTTGGTGTGGGCAGAAAATGAAACTGGACAATTGGAAGCAAGCCAATGACAATATGCAACGTTCTTTTCTTGAAGAAGGCTGAGCACATTTATTGGAAAACCATGGTTTAGAACTTTAGATAATGGACAAGATTTTAAAGTGGAGTGTGGAATCAAGGATTCCTTTTCCTACAAGAATAATTTCGCTGACACTAATAATAATAAATTATTGTGTCACTGAGTAAATACACTGAGTGATCACTGAATTATGATCACCTACCTAATACTTCATAGATCCTCCTTTTTCCCTCAGTACGGCAGCTATCCGACGTGGCATTGATTCAACAAGATGTCGGAAGCGTTCAGGAGGTAAGGCCAACCAAGCTGTGTGTAATGTGGCCAGCAATGCAGGTATGGAGGTGATTGGTGTAATCAGACGCCTGATATGCCTTTCGATTGTTTCTCGCAAGTGCTCTATGGGATTGATATCGGTGGCGTTCGGAGGCCAATCGATATCCTGGAAGTCAGAACTGTGTTCCTCAAACCATTCCTGCACATCAAGTGCCCGATGGCTCCGCGCATTGTCATCTTGGAAGACACCATCGCCATTCGACAAAAAGTGTAACACAGCGGGATATACATAGTCAGCAAGCAGTTGACGATAGCGGAGACCAGTGATACGTTGTTCCACATGCACCAGGAGCCCAAGTTTCTGCCAGTGAAACATGCTCACACCATACAACCGTCTCCACCACACTTCACTTTTGATACCATGCACGATGGATGAAGAGCCTCAAATCCGTACACGACCAACCACGGTGTGGAGTAAATAACGTCACTCATCCGAGCAGCACACCTTCTTCCAGCCTTTTAACGTCCAACTTGCATGCTCTTTGCACCAGGCGAGTCTTTTACGCCGATGAACCTTGGTTAGGAGAGGATGCCGTAGAGGTCGTATGGTAGTATAGCCCATACGTGCGAGCGTGCGACGCATGGTCATGCCAGATATTGTTCCGAGTTGGCCCATGTTATATTGGGTAGTCAACTCTTCAACAGTGCTGCGCCTGTTCGCCCGTACTACTCGTCAGACCCGGCGCTCACCTCTAACATCAATATTTCACTGACCTTTGCAGTTTTGCCTTCGGGTCGTTGTTTGACCATTTTTACGTCAGTCCTGGTACACTTTAACAACGGCGGCTCTCGAACACCCCACCAGTTCAGCCGTTTGGGAAATCGGGCTCCCACAATCTGTCCTTTATCAAAGTCCGATAAATCCTTCATTTTACCCATCACGCTCGGAATTTTACAATCTACTGAACAACAGACACCTTATCTATGCAATGTAGGTCGACTAACTGCGCACTCTCGTACCTCACGTGGTTAACAGGTCGCATTCCGTTTTCATAGGGTATGGTCATAATTCAGTGATCACTCAGTATATATTTCACTGAGATGATCTGAGCAAACGTTGACATCAGACGTTTTGAAACAGTAATCCGACCAAGGAAAACAAGAAAAGAAATCTAGCAGGTCATCCCATTTTGCATTCTTATAACGCCAAACAACACGAGGAATTTCCATGAGATAAAGGCTCCATTGGAGAAGAGGCAATCACCAAGTTGTGATCTGAGGTGCCTAAAGGACTACTCACTTCGACCGTGTTCTTAGAAGGGTTGTTTGTGAGAAAAATATCAAGAGTGTTGGCTGTATGGTTAGAACTGTCCGGTATGCTGGTAGGTAAATGAACAATCTGTGAGAGGTCATTAGTAATTGCAAAAGCCTCAGCATCTCGACCAGCTGTGTCGGTGTGACTAGAAAACAGAAGCCAGCTGGAGTTGTGAACATTAAATCCATCTCGAGCACGTCACCACCAAATACGGAGGATACGGAAAGGTCAGGGAATTACCACCACATATTCCTGGAGCAATATGGCCTTAGTTGCTAATGCTCCTAAATAACAAAAACTACAAACATTAAAATCATCAAGGAAAATTATCTCACTGTTAGGAAAGTTGGACTGGAGAAAGTCAAGTTACAAAGAGAGGAAGTCAAAGAGCTCCAAGTGATTAGTGGAGTTAGAAGAACGGTAGAGACAACAGATGAATTTGACAGAATGAGGTAGAGAGATTTTAAGCCAGAGAAGATCGAAACGAGGAGATTCCAAATTACTAAGCCTCTGACAGGGAATATCGGAACGGACATATGCACAAGTACCACCTTTGAGGCGAAAGGAATCATACAAAGGGTACTAGGAAAGTTTTGCAATACAGCTTTGTTTATTTAATTTTTTCAAAGTAATTTCCTCTACATTCAATACACCTCTCCATCCTCCGAAACCAATCTTTAAACCAGTTCTGCCAAGTTTCACTAGGGAGTAAAACACACTCGTTGTCCCAAGCCCGTAGAAGGTCCTCATCACTGGAAAACCGCCTCCCTTCATTTTCACATGCGGGAACAGTGCAAAGTCGCAGGGAGCAAGGTCTGGAATGTAGGGAGGGTGCTCGAGAAGTTTCAGTCCTGTCGTGGTCAAATATTCGGTGCAGGCTTTGGCGCGGTGAGCTGGAGCATTATCGTGATGGAGGTACCAGGTGTCCATTCTTGACTTTGGCCGCAGGTTCTTCATAGATCCAATGACTTTAGGCAAGCATTGTTCAGTATACCACTTAGCTGTGACTGTCTTCTGCGTGTCCAAAACGACACGTTCCACAATTCCACTCGATTTGAAAAATGCAGCTATCATTTTCTTCTTTACAGATCGGGATTTTCTGACAATTACGGGTGTGTCGTCATCATCAAAGACCCAAACTTTGTTTTGAGCCTTGGTCGGCAGATCGTAATAGTACAGCCAAGTCTCGTCACCTGTCACGATGTTGTTCACATACCGAGATTGTCCCTTATCAAACGTTTTTAACATCTCCCGGCACCAAGTCACACGTCGTGTCATCTGCTCTTCAGTCAGTTGATGCGGCACCCAGAGAGAACAAAGTTTCTTCACGTGCAAATGATCTTGCAGAATCGAACGAATTGCTGGTGCATTTAGGCCCAAAGTATCCTCTATCTGTTGGTAGGTCACTCGCCTGTTTTCGTCAAGCATTTTCCTCACAGCAGTAACGTTTTCCTCCGTAACTGACGTTCGTGGCCTTCCCGGCCTCTCAGAATCCTCCAGAGTGAAATTTCCCCTTTGGAATTCTCTATACCACCTGAATATCGTTGTATGATGTGGACAATCATCATCTAGTGCAAGAGTCATTTCTTCTAAGCACTGGTCTATAGTTAAACCACGCACGAAATTATACCACAAAACTGTCCTTATCTCATTTCGTGACCACGATGCCATCGCAAGCACTTTACACTCGCACTACTAATGAATAACTGAGCCCATCGACTTGGCGCGGCGGCTACTATGCACGTATGAACATGTCTCAACATGCAGCAACAAGCAGCTTCCTGTGATTCATTGTTGCGTCATATTGCAAAACTTTCCTAGTACCCTTTTACAGCGAATAATTTGGGCAACTGAGATGAGCAGTAGTTGAATCAACCGATAACTGAGATTCTGTCAGAAAAAGTACATGGGGTTTGGCAGACTGTAAGTGGAAATGGACATCCGTGAGATTAGAACTGAGACCACGTATAATTGTGAAATGAACTAAGAAGCTGATAGAACACATGTGGCTGCATATCTTCTAACTGAGATGCAGCATACAATTATAGCATATCTAGGTAATTTGCGGAGTTCGAAGTGTTTTCGTCAAAGAAAAATGGCCCAATCACCTGGCTGAAGGACCGAGCGCGCCACACGTTTACCTTAGGGCTATTACGCGCATGTTCACAAACTGAGTGGAATTTTCAGATCCCCCGCATGCGACAATTGTGTCTAACTTTACCAGCCAGGTGGAATATCGTCTTCATCACTGCAAACATTTTCCGGAAAGTGCTCGTCTTTGTTTATACAGTTGAGAATGTGAACAGCGAATTCCTCTCACTGTGTTTGTCTGCGCATTAATTTCCTGAATGATTTGCACTTTGTAAGCATAAAGTTTCAATATCGTGCAAACCACCCTGTGTAATTTTGCTCGCGGTATTTGCAGCTGCAGATTTGCCCGTATAATAGATTTTGTAGAACTTTGTTAAGCACTTCTTGAATTTCCGAAACTTATGCAGATATTTTTTTTTTTTTTTTTTTTATGTGAACCCCAAACACGAAAGGTATTAGACCCTACAGTACTTAGTACCGTGCTTGGGTTGGAGGTTGAGAAGACGAAAGAAGATATTTGTTGACATTGGACTTGAACTTCTGTAGATTGTAATTTTCAGGAAATACGTATGAAGGAAGGTTGTTCCAGGAAACGGCAGTTGAATGAATAAATGAGGAAGATGAAAAGTTGGTTCTGTGGGTTTGAAGATGGACAGTAAATGGATGTTGGCTGGTGGCGTCACGTGTTCGGACTGTTTTGAAAGAGAGAGCGGAAATTATAGAAGCCAATTCAGAAGAACAGTGCCCATGGAAGTATCTGTAGAAGAGGCATGCAGCAGAAACAGTACGCCTATGGGAAAGCGAGTGGAGAGACTCTATTAGAGATGAATCATTAATTAACCTAACTGCCCTCTTCTGAATGGAATCAAGAAGCCTGAGAGAGGTTTTGGGGGCACCACCCCAGATGTCGGAACAATATTCCATGGCAGGGCGGATTTGCGATTTATACAGTGGGAGCAGCTATTTGGAAGAAAATTAACGCCGAGAGCGAAAGAGAAAACCAAGTTTTTTTAGATGCAGAGGAAGCAATATTTGTAATGTGCTTGTGCCAAGAAAGATTGGCAGTCAGGGTAATCCCCAAAAGAGATATATCATTTTGCCTAGAAATCGGAGTGTCACTGAAGATAAGCATAGGAGCAGAAGAATCCTTTTTGCGAGATATAAGGCAAGACTGAGTTTTAGAAGGGTTGAAATCAACTAAGTTGTCTTTGCCCCACTGGAGAATTACCTGAAGATCGGCATTTAAGGTATTGGTAGCAGATTTTCGAGAAGTTGAAGCTGATTGAGCAGGACAGGGTTTCTCAAAATGAAAAGTGGAATGCAATGTGCTATCATCGGCAAAACTATGGATAGGATTTCCAGTCAGTGGAAGAAGGTCATTAATATACAAGAGGAAAAGAGTGGGAGAAAGAACTGAACCTTGGGGGACACCGGCATTAGTGGAGAAGTTAGAAGACAGAGAGCCATCTACCATCACCCTCAGTGAGCGATCAGAGAGAAAACGGGATAACCAATTACTAAAAACAGTTGGCAAACCATAAGATGGAAGCTTGTTTAGAAGACCTTTATGCCAAACACGATC
The DNA here is from genome assembly GCF_048544385.1 of Mastigoproctus giganteus. Taxonomy (NCBI): domain Eukaryota; kingdom Metazoa; phylum Arthropoda; class Arachnida; order Uropygi; family Thelyphonidae; genus Mastigoproctus; species Mastigoproctus giganteus. The sequence goes on from NC_143577.1 coordinate 230,067,064, forward strand.
GAAAGCCTTTGAGATGTCAACAGCAACTACTTGTGTTTCACCGAACCTTTCCATTGAATTAGTCCATAAATGGGTAACATAAGCCAAAATATCTTCAGTGGATCGACACTAACGGAATCCATACTGGCGATCGTTGATCAGACGGAAGGTTTCTAGGTAGTTTAAGAGTTGGCAGTTAATTGATTTCTCCATTACTTAAGAAAGAGTAGAAGTAATTGCAATGGGACGATAATTGGATGGGAGGGATTTGTCACCCTTTTTAGGAACTGGCTGGATATGAGCAAATTTCCAAGCAGAAGGAAAAACACCTTTGGAATAAGAAAGTGAAAAAAGGCGGTAAAGAATAGGAGTAAGTTCAGGAGCACAGGTTTTGAGAACAAGTGGAGAAATACCATCAGGACCTGGAGCTTTCTTAGCATCAAGATTCATCAAAATCCTTCTGATATCCTTTTGACGGAAGACCACAGGAGGCATTGAATGGAGCGTGTTGGGAATGGTGGGAGGTGTTTTACCAAGATCATTAATACATGAGCTGGAAGAAAAATGGGATGCTAGCAGGTCAGCTTTGTCCTTGGCTGAAGTGACAACAGAACCATCTGGTCTGGACAGAGTTGGGAGCAGAGATGGGCAAAAGTTGCGGCCAATAGCTTTGGCAAGAGACCAGAATTCTCGGCTACCATTAGGGCAAGAAGCAAGTTTACTACTCTTAGCCTGTTCAAACTCTAGTTTGGACTGATAAATAACTGCTTTACAATTGTTGCGAGCTTTGGTGTAGGCAGAAAATGAAACTGAAGAATTAGAAACAAGCCAATTACGATATGCAACATTCTTCTCTTCAACAGCCTTAGCACATTTATTGGAAAATCAAGGTTTAGATAAAGGACGAGATTTTAAAGTGGAGTGTGGGATAAAGGATTCCATTCCTGCAAGAATAATTTCACTGACACGATCTGAGCAAACGTTGACATCAGAAGTTTTGAAACAGTAATCCGACCAAGGAAAAGAAGAAAAGAAGTCTCGCAGGTCATCCCATTTTGCATTCTTGTAATACCAAACAACACGAGGTTGGGAATAGCCATGAGATAAAGGTTCCATTGGAGAAGAGACAATCACCAAGTTGTGATCTGAAGTGCCTAAAGGACCTCTCACTTCGACCGTGTACTTAGAAGGGTTGTTTGTGAGAAAAAGATCAAGCGTATTGGCTATATGATTAGGATTGTCCGGTATTCTTGTAGGTAAATGAACAATCTGTGAGAGGTCATTAGTAATTGCAAAAGCCTCAGCATCTCGACCTGCTGGGTCGGTGCGACTAGAAAACGGAAGCCAGCTGGAGTTGTGAACATTAAAATCACCAAGGAAAATTACCTCACTGTTAGGAAAGTTGGACTGGAGAAAGTCAAGTTGCAAAGAGAGGAAGTCAAAGAGCTCCAAGTGATTAGTGGAGTTGGGAGAACGGTAGAGACAACAGATGAATTTGACACAATGAGGTAGACAGATTTTAAGCCAGAGAAGATCAAAGAGAGGAGATTCCAAATTGCCAAGTCTCTGACAGGGAATATCAGAACGGACATATGCACAAGTACCACCTTTGAGGCGAAAGGAATCATATAGCGAATAATTTGGGCATCTGAGATGAGCAGTAGTTGAATCAACCGATAACTGAGATTCTGTCAGAAAAAGTACATGGGGTTTGGCAGACTGCAAGTGGAAATGGACATCGTTGAGATTAGAATTGAGACGACGTATATTTGTGAAATGAATTAGGAAGTGCTTGGGAGGTTTAGATCTTTTCGCAGATAAGCTTGTTCTATTAGTTTGACAATTCATGGTGTATTCAATAGTAAGAAAAAGTGAGTGGGACATGCTGTATGAAGTAATGAAATTTTTGGATATGGCGTACACGTGGTAAGAATATACTCAGATCCTTGACATAACGTGGCCTCGACAATGCTCCCCGCATACACACGACTCGGACTCCCTCCAGTCACTATCTGGCAGAGTAGAGGTAGCAAGATTATACACTAGCTGATCCGGAAGCCTCCTGGAGAGTTACAAATAGGTTCGGTCCGGTGTACTAACTAGCGGCCGGCCTGCGAACACCGTTTTAGAGCTGTACCCTCGAAATGTAAGGAATATTGGATCTCGCCACGACGTTCATCATAACCTCAAAAGTCATCAATCATACTGAATGATGGAAGAGATAGGGAAGGGTTGACCGGAACTTAGCTCTAGAGACTAAACATGGGTTCCACCACTTCAAAATAGTAGGTCTACCTGCTCCTTTCTGGTGCAGAACACTGCCGGTTTCTTGAAATTGTTTCAACCATCGCCTCACTGACTGTTCCCTATGTGGATCCTCCTGAAATTCTCGTTGAAAGCGTCTTTACAGTCACTGGAGATTTGGTATCCCCACGCACATTGCTTTTTTCTGCACTGTCGCCATTTTAATACTGTACTGTCGGAATGCTTGCTGGGATCAAGGCTACCAATCGCATGAGAAAAAAAACTCATTGAGCTGCTTCGATAGCTACAGCAAACCATTTTAAGATATCTATTACAATAAAATTTTAATCGAGCTTCATAATCAGGTGAATAATTTATAGACGCTGTCATTTTCTTTTAGCCAGGGAGTTGTTAATTACTGGAATTAGTTACCTCAGTGGGTAGTTGAGGTTGACAGCTTGGGAAAACTCAAAGGCAAGCGGACAGATACCTATGTGGGGAGATAAAAACGTTATTTTCTTTTTATTTATTTATTTTTTAATAAATTTCGATTATTTATTTTTAATATTACAGTATAGTTTAGGGCTAAAGCCTCAGGTTATGGAAAGAGTTTAACTAATGTACAAGTTAGTGCAATTGCGTCATTTCTGTACATAGCCAACTAAATTGGCATCATTAAGTATATCTCATATTGTGAATACCTTCACAATGGTGCCGTATGGGTGATGGTATCCGCTGAGAATAAGTAACAATAGTCTTCTCCTATGGTGAAGTGTTACTTATTCGAGGTAGTGCAATGTCATGGCAACTCGTTGTGAAGGTATTCACAATGAGATATACTTGCCAATTTATAACTACTTAGGTAGTTGGCTATGTACAGAAATGATGCAATTGCAGTAACTTGTACATTATTTTTAATATTTATTTTGATTATTTATATTTATTTTAATAATTTATTTATTTTTGGCTAGTGTAGCAAAAGCATGGCATCCTTGCACCATATGGCTAATACTAATGCTAAATGACCCCTCTCCATTCTTCTACAGCCTCATTTATACATTTCTACTGCCGTTACCTTCTACAATACTTGCTTAACCAACATTTTCCCACAAATGTGGGAAATTACAATGGAATTTGCTAATTATAACATGTAAATTAAAAACACCCAGTTTTTAAAGTAGACGTCATAATTAGCAAAGTATCATAATTAGCCAAATAAATGCACTTCTATAGAAATATACTGTAAAGCTCTAAAAATGTCTTTCTTATAATGTTATTATTATATAAGAAATACGACATTATTTATAAACAAAATGATTTTCTTGATGATAATTGTGTCCCTTGATTTTTAAGCACTGCCTAATTTTATTAACTCGTTCAATGCCGTTTAATAATTAAAAGTTTTCGTTTCTGTAAATATTTTTACAATGAAGGCACTCTGTACTGTTTGTCAGGTGTTATTTACCCGGAACTTTACAATTGTCTAGAAATGGTCTAATGGTTAGTATTTTTACTTTTCACTGCGCTCCAAAAAATGTTATATTATTTAAGAGAGCCGTTAACTTCACGGTTGATATCATTCCAAACATATTGCATATCGCCTCTGAATTTCTATTTGTGTCACGGAGATATGCACCAGCAGCCAAGTCCTCGATTTTCGCAAAGAATGCCAACTCTACTTCAATAAAATTAAACAACACTTACACACCATCAGACGAAAAACTTCAAATATTAGAAAACAAAACTAGCACATACTGAAAATCGAGCGATATATATAAAGTTCACACAACATACGGCATATTGCCAAATAACGAATTTGTTTATTTAGTCTTGTGTTATTGTTTACTGGCACTACTTTCAGGGTTCTTGGGGAAAAAAAAAAAATAAATACAGGGGATTTTAAATGCTGAAACGTCGGAAATCTTTATCCACCTAAGGAAAAAACACTATGAATTCATTCTTTTCTTTTAATTAATTAATTAATTTAATTAATTAAATATATTAATCTAGAACCACGTTCATCTTGTTTCGCCACTTTTTCAGAACTGTGGCTAATAATGAGGTCTGCTTTACAACCTACAAATTATTAAAGGGCAGTGGTTCTCCAACTTTAGCGAACTGAACTTCAAATATTTTTCTGGATCACCAAACATAAAAATTATTTCTACTCAAACTTATTTCTCTGTAAAAAAATTCGGCAGTATTCACGGATACCCAACAACAGTGTTTCTCAAATAAGGCTGACTATATTTGAGGTGGAAACCACAAAAAGATCACCTTTATATTTGAGGTAGTGGTCATTGGCCACAAAAAATTTAAAATTTTACATGCAATTATATTAATAACTATTTTTTAATACCATGATATGACGTGCCTCCGTAGTCAGGTGGACAGGAGCAGCAGTGCGTAGCACACGCTTCTTTATTAGACCGGGGTTCGAGCCCGTCACCACCAAATATGGAGGATGTGGAAAGGAAAGGGAATGACCACCGCATATCCCGGAGCAATATGGCCTTAGTTGCTAATGCTCCTAAAAACCAAATAACTAGCTAACTAACCATGATATGTATCCATAAGTTGTTATGGACATACCTGTATCTCCTGTTAATGGGAACGTTGCCCATCGCAAAAAAAAAAAAGCTGTTTTATTGTCAACTACCGAGGACCACAGGTTGAAAAAGCGCCCTACAACAGTCAAGAGACAGAGTGGTCAGCGGACGGAATTCGAGAAACGCTGCCATAGGGTCTTGGGTAATAGTAGTAGTAATGGAGGCATGTGATGCAAAAAAACAAGCGTATGAGCTTATGTAGCATCAGCCAAAAAAAAAAAAAAAAAAAAAAAAAAAACAATTTCACACATCCATTCCCTCTAAAAGTTTGTCAAGTTCCTCCTTGAATTTATTTAAGCTATCAACTTACACAACGACAGGTGGAAGTGTGTTCCAGCAATTAACCACCCGCTGGCTAAAGGCAAATTTCCGCATATCTACAACTGTCTTTCCTCAATTTGAATTTATGCCCCCTCAGGTTCGTAATCTGAGCAAGCGGAAGAATCCCATCAGAATTCAGCGTGCTCAACCCATTCAAGGCCTTATACACCTCAATCAGATCACCTCGCAGGAGCCTAGTCTCCAGCCGCTGCAATTCGCAGAACTTAAGCCTTTCTTAGTAAGAAAACCCCTTCGTTCCCCTCACCAATCTTGTCCTTCTCTGTACACGCTCAAGCAACTCAACATCCTTCCTAAAATGAGGCCTCCACACTTGTACGCAGCACTCAAGGCGTGGCCTGACCACTGCCTTATACAAAGGGATAATGACCTTTTCTCTACTAGCAAAATTCCTGTATATCATTGGCAATACCCCATGACCTGCCCAGGCAGCCTGTCTGCATTGCTCAGAAAACTTCATATCTGACTGCACAATTACTCAGATCTTTTTCATTTTCTAGCCACCCTGAGTGTAGTACCACACAGTTGGTACGTTTCTCTGGGATTATTTTTACCCATATGCAGTACTTTGCATTTATCAATGTTAAACTTCAGTTGTCACTTCTCAGCCCATCTGCCCAAATTTTCCAGATCCTGTTGCAATAGTGTAGTCATTAACAACCCTGCCAACCTTTGTATCATCTGCAAACTTCGACATTAAGCCTGATATACCTCCATCAATATCATTGATAAATATACAAAACAACAGTGGGCTCAACACCGAACCCTGGGGGCCCCTCCATTAATAACAGTAGTCTACAAAGGGCAGTGTCCATTGATTACCACTCTCTGTCTTCTCCCTATAGTTCTATAGTCGAAGCTTGTACTAGAAATTTTGGAGGCTAACTGCACTACACGTTTACCAAGTCTTGTAATAATGGTGTATTCGATTAATGCTTAATTTCAATTCTTAAAAATATTTATTGTAATTCATGATAACAATTGTAAAAAAAAAAAAAAACATGAGTACAAATAGTCTGGTAAATATAACTTTGCAAACCTGAAAGAATCAAGGAAAATAGAATTATGAGAGTATTTAAAATAAAAATAAAGCTTTTTGATTCGTTTAACTAAACCATTCTCACTTAAATATCCCACATGCTAAGGCTGGAAATTACACAAGGAAGAGAACCACTAAATGGTTCATAAAATGTAAAATTTAACATAAATGGTATAAAATATAGGCCTAAACTGACGGAAGTGCATTGCAAAGCATACCGATAAAACAGGAAATAAAGCAAAGGGAAAATAAAAGAATAAAGATACTGCTTGGTGTTGATTGCATTCATATACAAATGCTAAAAAATCACAATCATTTTATATCTTCATTTGGCATACAGTTTACAACACATACCTTCAAAATAAAATCATACGTAAATATTTGACATGGCCAACTTTTATGAATAAGTCAAATAGATGATAACAGCGCCACCCTAATATTTCACCAAATGCTTCGGTGAAATCGCAGCTGTGAAATTGATAGCCAAATACACAGAAGGAAAATTTTCCTCTGTCATTTGGTTATTTGCAAACCATTTCTCAATAAAAAAAAAAATAATAATAAAATATAAAACTTGAGAGAGGAATAAGTGTGAAATTTTAATGTGAATTCTGGTACTTATTTACTCAGAGTATTTATAGCCACTTTCAAGGCTTCATTAATTGCGATGCAGTAAAATAATTAAAAGCGTACTCTTTTCTGTTGCTAGGTAGCATTTCGAAACAGGGAAAGGGACTGAATATAGCAGCATATGCAAGCAGTAAAACAGTCATTTAAATTTACACAAAAATTTAGATTAAATTTCAGAATGGCTACATAAATCAAAAATACTTTAAATATACAAACACCTAGATACAAACATGTAATCCGCAATAATAATTAAAAAAAAAAAAAAAAATCACGAGTGAAAAATTAGTCATACAATATACACTCAGTGGCCACTTTGTTAGGTTCGCCTTAATTAAATGGAGTGCTACTTTAGTAACAGTATATCACGTGTTCGTAGCAAGCAATATAAAACAATGGGTAGATAAATAGGTATGTGTGAAATTGGATTAGGCAGCAAACTCAAGTAAAGGACATTCTTATCAAAACTAAAGAACTAAAATGGTTTTGGGCAGGACACATAACTCGAAGACATGATGACAGATGGACTAAGAAAATAACAGAATGGTACCCAAGAGGAGCTAAGAGAAAACCTGGAAGACAACAACGTAGATGGACAGATGAAATTCATGAGTTTGTGGGTAATAAATGGATGGCCATTGCACAAAACATAAGGAACTGGAAAGTTTCTGGAAAGGCCTTCATCCTGCAGTGGATTGAAAATGGCTGATGATGATGATGATATGTGAAATTCAGGATGAAAGGTTTAAGTAACTTTGAACTTGACATGATATTCGGCGCCAGGATTTATCGAGACACGGTCTTGGTACGATTATGTTTCGAATGTCTCGAGATTGGTCCAATGACCAAATATCATCCAGCAAAAGGTAATCTTGTGGTCGGATGCAGCTCGCTGATGTGACAGGCAAACATGGGTTGACAAGAGAAAGACTGCAATCAGTCAAAGGACGTCCCAGTACAACAGTGGCAACCAAAGATGCATTTCAGAACTTACAACTCATCGTACTTTGTCACTTTGTCACCAGTAGTCGATTGAAGTGGGCTCCTTTCCAGTTAACAAAAAAAAAAAAAAAACAAACGCGAAAGTAAGGTCCAATGTGGGCTGATGAATATCGGCATTGGACAGCGGAGGACTGGAAAAATGTTTCGTGATCTGAGGAATCCTGGTTCCTGCTGTTTCACACATGGGAGAACAAGAATATGGCGAAAACAGCACGAACTTAAGGACCGATCCTGCTAGATGTCAACAATATAGGCTAGTGGCGGAGGCGTAATGGTGTCGGAAGTGTTTTCGAGGTGTACACTGGATCCCTTCATATCAGTGAAGCAACATGTGGGTTTCACAAATTATCTGGAAATTCTCTCTGACTAGACGCATCCCTTCATTGTTGTAGTATCTCAATTTGCAAATGGGTTTTTATTATCCTTAGAAAACCAAGGATAATACGCCACGTCCCAAGTCCAGAATTTTAAACAACTAGTTCTAGGAACACGAAAGTTAATTCGAGCCTTCTGGTCCTGTACTGCGGTGATCTGCCTCACTCATCAAATCTCAATTCAGTTAAGTGGCTGTGGGATGAGGTGGGAAGAGCTCTTCGGAGTACAGATACGCAACCATCCAATTTACAATAATTGTGAGAAGCAGTCACGTTCTACATGGACCAGAGCCCCTGTGGTAAGCTTTCGTTATTTTGTTGAGTTCATGCCATGAAGAATCCAGGCTGTTCTGAGGGCTAAAGTTTTTACCCTAAATTATAGCTATGAAGAACAACTAATAAAGTGACCACTCAGTGTACACGGGTGAAGTTGTTAACTTTTATGAATGATGTACTACGTTTGCACAGGTATGTGCTTTATTTTGCTTCTTTTCTTTTTTTTTTTTTTGTGATTTATGTGTAACGAAGCTAATTGCTGTTATTCTGCAAAATGTGTACACTCATGGTGTGTGTGTGTGAATTTATGAAATATGTAGCTAGGAGACTTTAAACACTTCACTTTATATTGAAACATGGGAATGGAAATGAAACTGTCTTGTGGTGAGATTTCTTTGGAGACACCATTGCCACAGATACTATAGGTTGCCGACCCTTTTTACTTAGTATATTGGGTTCCCAACCTTTTCAATTGAGTACTCCTATCGGCAAAATAATTTAATTGTTATGCCATTTTATTTCTTAAAAACAGAAAGTGCTGCTTTAATAACTAGTAACCCAGAATTTTTGCAAATTTTTCAATGAATTGAAAAATATGACTTCAAAAGATTCAATTCAAAGTCTCCAAGTATTCATATTTTACTTAATTTCTACACTGTTGTCTAAAAGTAAAACAATAAGTATAACAATCTTGAAATACGCTTATTTTACATTTACAAATATTTAGAAAGAAATATGGTCTGTTATAAAACAAAGTTAAGAAGGTTTTTTTTTTTCATGAAAATTCCAATCACGAAAGGTATTAGAACCTATAGTACCTTGCTTTGGTTGAAGTTAAGAAGATGAAAGAAGATATTTGTTGACATTAGCCTTGAATATCTGCAGATTTCAATTTTCAGGAAATACGTGTGAAAGGAGATTGTTCTATAAAACGGAAGTTGAAAAAACAAAGGAGGAAGAAGAAAAATTGATTCTGTGAGTGTGAAGTTGGAGTGTAAACATTGGCGTAGCTACCATGTAGGCAGGCAAGGCAATTGCCTCCGGGCCCGGGCCCTTTAGGGGACCGACGTCTTTGGCTGCCACCTGTTTTTGCAATTTTAATTAATTAATTAGGGGCCTGAACATGTTCTTTGCCTCCGGGCCAGAAAAAGGGTAGCTACGCTACTGAGTGTAAAAGAATACCGACTTGTTGTGGCACGTGTTCAAATTGGGTTGGAAGAGAGAGGAGGAATTACGGAGCAAATTCAGAAAAACGGTGCCCATGGAAGTATCTATAGAAATGGCATGCCAGCAGCAACAGAACATCTACAAGACAGAGAATGGAGAGACTTTTGTAACAGATAGGTCATTAATTAAACTAGCTGCCCGTTTTTGAATGGAGTCTAGAAGCCTGAGAGAGGTTTGGGGGCACCACCCCAGATGTGCGAACAATATTCCATGGTAATGGGGACTTGAGATTTATATAGACTGAGTAGCTATATGGAAGAAAAGTAACGCCGAGAACGAAAGAGAAAACGTAGTACAGGGTTGTTAAAATTAAAGTATCCCTATGTAGAGGGCTCTGGAGCGAGTTCTAAGGCTCGTACTAAAGAGAAATTTGGACAGCAGGTACAATAAAGAATGCGCTCGTCATTTATTGGGAAAAAAAAAATCAGTTACAAAATTTGTCACTGTATGGCGCGTAACTATCTTAGTTACGATTATGCAAATAACGTAAGTTATTTGCATAATCGTAAATTATTGCACAGGGCCACTACTCAGCTCTACTACTGTGCTTGACGTAGCCCAGTGGTCAGGAGCGAGAGTGCATAGCACGCGTTCCTTGAGTGGACCGGGGTTCAAGCCCGTGACCACTAAATACGATAAATATTTGTAATGACGATTTATTGTAAACTCTACTGACTTGGTTGTCGTGCCGGAGTATAAACAGAAAATTTATTTTATATAAAAGCAAAGCAGTCTCTTCAAAATCATACAGTAGATGTTTGCCTGCACTATAGCAGCAATGCCAACAATGTTGCAGGAAAGGCGCTGTAAGTGAAGCTGTACTATCAGAACAGCAACAATGCAGCTGCGGCTATCAGAGAATTCCGGCGTCAGAAGCGCATAAGGCGTGGTCCTATGACTGTTTGTTCTGTCCGCAAAACGATTGAGAAATTTGAAGCGACAGGACATCTTGGTGTGTGTGCAACCAAGTAGAGGTCGAAAACAAGTGGACTCCTCTCATGTTGAAGATGTAGCTATGGCTGTCGTGGATTTATCAAGTCAATCTCCATGTGGTAGCGCAAGTGTGCCAGCTGTTTCTCGTGAAGTGGACATACCATATTCCACTGAAAGTCTAGTAATGTATCGGGTATTGCAGTACTATCCTTACAAGATGCACATGCTATAGCAGCTAAAGCATGGTGATGCAGATATTCGTTTCACATACGCACTTCAGTTTCTGGCGCGAATGACAGTGGATATCACTTGGCCATGGAACATCCTTTGGAGTGATGAAGCCCACTTCTGCTTAAATGGACAAGTGAATACGCACAATTGTCGCATTTGGGCAACAGAAAACCCTCGAGTTATCCAAGTGGTCCCGTTGCATTCTCCACAAGTGACAGTGTGGTGTGGATTTACGGCCACATTCATGATTGGGCCAATTTTTTGAACAGGTGACACCGACTGGACTCCGCACCTGTTTCGTCACTGGACAGCGATATTATGATATGTTTGCAAATTTCGAAATATCAGAGCTGCAACAACGTGGGTGCCTTCAGGATACCGTATTCATGCAAGATGGTGCGCCACCCCACATCCACCGCTTTGTCCAAAGATTGCTACGGCAACACTTTACAGACGAACGAGTCATCAGCCGTTGTTTCCAGATATCTTGGCCACGCCGATCACCGGACCTCACCCCATGCGACTTCTGGTTGTGGGGTTTTTTGAAGAACCAGGTGTATCGGGAAGGATGTCAAACTTTTGCAGATCTGAAGAACAGCTGTTGTTGTTTGTTGTTGTTTAGTTTTTTTTTTTAGGAGCATTAGCAACTAAGGCCATATTGCTCCGGAATATGCGGTGGTCATTCCCTGAACTTTCCGCATCCTCCGTATTTGGTGGTGATGGGCTCGAACCCCGGTCTAATCAAGAAGCGTGTGGTACGCACTGCTGCTCCTTCCCACCTGGCTACGGAGGCGCTGAAGAACAGCATTAGACATCATGTGCTGGCTATTCCAATTGACGTTACGTTCTGCTGTAGAAAATGCTGTTCTTCGAATGGAAACTGTTGTTGACCAAAATGGAGGACACATTGAAGAATTGTAGCGCTATTCAAATGATTTGTATTGCCACAGCGCCATATAGTGACAAATTTTGTAACTATTTTTTTTTCCCAGTCAATGGTGAGCGCATTCTTTATTGTACCTGTTGTCCAAATTTCTCTTCAGTACGAGCCTTAGAACTCGCTGCAGAGTCCTCTACATAGGGATACTTTAATTTTAACAACCTTGTATTTAGATGCAGATAAAACAATATTTGTGATGTTCTTAAGCCAAGAGAGATTAGAAGTTAGGATTATCATAATAGAGCTATGTTACTTTGTTTATTAATTTGAGTGTCATCGAAGATAAGAATAGGAGCAGCGGGATCCTTTTTGTGAGATATAAGACAGGACCGAGCATGTAAGCTGAAATTTTACATTTAGATTTTATACTGAACATGATACTTTTTGCAACTTTTTCAAGTAACATTTGATAGATTTGAAAAATTCATGGCACTCATAACTCAATTACAAAAGAAATGGACTTGGCGTGATTTGTATCTAGACCCCTCAATTGTTTTGACCAAGGGAATATGCGACATAGAACTCGAAATGCAATTAAGAAGAGTTCAAAGTAAGAATTAAAAAAAAAAGTTAGTTAATGTAAGCAGTACTTAATATTTCAGACTCGTTAGCAAATGATTTATTACAATTAAAAGAGCAAAAAAGTAACGAACTAAGAAAATTTCGTTTCTGCCTATCCTCTACATTGCTCATTCATTTCTCCAACCAGCGTTTGGCAGCAATCATATAAGTACCCAGTGCTTCAGCTGCAATACGAGCTACAACATCAGCTACAACTTGTATAAGGTATATGGAAAGTCAAGGTATATAAGACATATGATATGTATATGATGTACATAAGGTATATGATATGCATGAAAAAAATAAATAATAATTGCCGGATTTCTATTGGTAATGACATTTGGAATGGCACAACAAAATATAAAATTTCATGAAAATCCATTCACTAGGAGTAGAGTTATTACATGGAGCAGACAGACAAATAAATAATAATTGTCGGATTTCTGATTGTACGACTTTAATGAAACTTGGGATTGTTCCACAATTTTTTTGAAAGGCCTAAATGTAAAATTTCATGAAAACCGTCCCTTCGGAGCCGAGTTGTTACATGCGGACGGACGGACATGATGAAGAAAATAGGTTCATTATGCATATAGTTAATGCGCCTAAAAAAACACATTCCATAACAATAGGTCAGAAAATATTACATCCAGTAATTCATCGGTCTCCTCAGTTGATCTGCGATGTCACTCAACCTTCATATGTCAGTATAACTCTGAAATCTTTCATTTTAACAATGAAAATTTACAATTTTATTCTTGAAACGTTAGTTTAGTAAAAATTCTCAACTTGTGTACACAACAGTGATGAATGTGCCATTATTTTTCTGACTAAACTTACGAGTGTCTTTGCAGGATACAACTTAAGAGAGCTGTGTTGTTTTGAATAAGTACAAGGCAAGTAAGGTCGGTGTCAGGCGAGGGCAGCATGATTTTTTCTCCTGGAAACTCTGATTTTTCGTTCAGCAGACAGAAAATCGACCACGGAACACACTCAATTTACAGACAATATACATGGAGCAATATGGCCTTAGTCGCTGATGTTCCTAAATCCCAACAACAACATTTCGGTGTATGACAATTTAGTGAAAGACAATTGGGCTACAATAATTCGGTGAATTTTTTGGGAGAATTGTGCATGGCAAAGCAAGACAGAAAATGAAAATTTTTAACGTGCTATAAATGGTGAATTCAGTGATCGCGATACTGTTCTTGATATTTTTTTATTTTTGATGTAGAGTACTATCGACCTTTGTGTTTTAATACACATTATACTGTTTTTTTAGGAGATCCTTTAGAAGACTGGGATACAAGAGAACCTTGTTTGCACTTTACTTTCACTTCCATAAGTTGCATTTTTTAGGAAATACACATGGGGAGGGGAGGTTGTTCTAGAGACCAAAAGTAGAGATCGTTAATGGATGCCGACTGAGTAATACGCGTTTTCTGACGTTCCTTTTGCAACCCGCGCTATAGTTTTTATTGAAGGAAGTTAGTAGTAGGCTAGTACCGTGGATGGGTTAAGAGTAAGCGGGTAAGCTTCCCTGGAGATTGTGTAGATGACTGTAAACGAGTTTCTTCTGGCTTCGCAACCCTCAACCAGTCCATGTTACTAAAACAGCGTTATAGCTTTAAGAGCTTTCATAGTGATAACTATAATCTTCATTTCTGTTCCTTTCGCCTGGTTGCTGCGTCCGTAATTTTCATATAGCTTCCCAACCCTCAACCAATTTATGCTCCTGGAAAAGCACAGGATTCAATTAAGTATATATGTTAAAAATATATAAACAATCTGGATTAAATGTGTTACAATATGGACGAAGTCACTTTCCAACCCACCTTTGAGAAGGATCAGTCTGAATCTTTTTATACAAAATAAATGCTAAAAAAATACATTCATAAGAGACAATAATAAAGTCAAACCAGATACAAAGTTATACAAATATTATTTATTTTTCAAGCATAAAAATAATAACAAAAACATAACAATTTTATAGTGAAAACGGCGGTTCACTTTCTTCGTAAAATGTGAGGTTCTGATAGGCGCCATGAAAAGCTATAAAAGAAAAAAAATGGGGGGGGGGGGGGTTAGGTTACAGCAAGTCAATGAGATATCCTTATAAAGATATATATATATATATACAGATTGCACATATAAAATTATATATTAGCCTAATTTACATAAAAAAGAAAGAATACTAATATTAGTAAATTTTCTTTTTCTTTAATGTTCAAATGAATGCAGTTTGAGCTTTATTACAATAAAGCTCAGATGGCATTAATTTATGTAAAAATAATACAAACGTGTTTCGTAAATATTTAATTTATTCAACAATTTAAGTAACATAAAATATTTCAGCATAACCATAATTTTCCAGTTACTAAAATTACAAAATTTATTCATATCTATACGCTGAGTGGCCACTTTATTAGATATACCTAATAGCAAGTATGTGCCTTTTAGCCTTCAGAACAGCCTGAATTCGTCGTGACATGGACTCAATGAGATGTCGACAATATGCGACATGGTTGATGGTCCATTTCGATTCAGTTGCTTCCCACAGTTGTAAATCGGATGGTTACAGATCTCTATTCCAAAAAGTTCGTTCCACATCATCACAGACATGCCCAATTAGATTGAGATTTGGTGATTGGAGAGGGGATACTGTCATGTGCTGAATTCATTCTGATGTTTCTGGAAACACTTCTGTACAATTCTGGTTTTGTAACATAACACATTATCCCGGTAGAAGAACCCATTCACAGATGGATGCACTGCAACCATTAAGGGATGCGTCTGGTCGAAAACATGTGGATGCCACATGTGGAAATGTGGATGCCACGGGTAACCTGTGGCATCCACATTTGTTCCACTGTTATCGAGGGATCCAATGGTCACTACGAAAACACTGCATACACCATTATACCACCACCACCAACAACCTGCATCGTTGACATCAGGCAGGATTTGTCCATGAATTCATCTGTTTTCGCCATTTTCCCCATCAGTATGAAACAGGAACTGGGATTCGTCAAACCGGGCAACGCATCGGAATCTTCCACTGTCAGTGTTGGTGAGCCTACTGCAACCATATCTTTTTGTTTCTCGGTGATAGGTGTAGAACCAGATTCAGTCGTCGACCGAAGTATCCCATCTGTGACAAGGTACGACGAGTTGTGCATTATGAAATCCTCTTTGGCTATCACTGTTGTACTGGATTGTTATTTGAGTAATTGTAGCCTTTCTGTTACCCTGCACAAATCTGGTCAGCCTTCGTTTGGCTTCTCACTTCAACGAGCTATTTGTGATCACACCATCGCCGTTAGCCGGATGTTCTTTGGTCATTGGACTAATCTCGATACATTCCAGACAACATTACGCGAAACCGTCAGCAGGGTTGCAATTATCCTGATACTCATACCTACTATGTTAAGTCGAAAGTCACTTAAACCTCTTGCCTAGCCAATTCTCGAACTGAAATACACATCTACAGCATCTCTAAGTATTTGTCAATCTGCTTTATATCCCATGGTACGAATACGTGATGATGTTACTGAAGGAGCATTCCATTTCATGAAAAGGATTAATGCGCCTAATAAAGTAGTCACTCAGTGTATATTACTAGATTTAAATAAAGGTATTGTACGATACGTTGGTCAATATGTCACTCAAACTGAATCATGGAGCTAGATAAAACTTAATGGGACTGTACACTAAAGTGATATTTGTATGCCATTCCAATATTTCAAAAAATCAAAAAAATTCATAAAGAATACAATATAACGTTGTCATCAAAATTTTATTTGAATAGAATTTTGAATTTTATTTTGCTAGGAATAGCAAAATTTCTTGTAAATAAATTTTCCATGAACAATTTCAACAAATTTTCATTAATGTGGATCTCAGAGTCATTAAATATATATCAAAAAATCTTGAATATTTTAAAGTAGTTATAGGATAATTTTTCTAAATCTGAGATCCACATTTTACCAAATTCTTATATTAATAACATGTGCACTATGTTATTATAATAACATAGTGCACATTATTAATAGCATGTTCAGCGAATTAGATCTGGGATCATTTAAACTATATAACACAATTTCTCGGATCATAAGTTCTTCAAGCTTACCATTTAAATTGTCAATGAATACGATAAGCATGTTTTTCACATTTGTTCGAGATTGTGTTTGTTTCTTGAGCCAAAAAGCCGAAGTCCTCCATTGAGTCCTTTGTTTACGGATCATAGCCATACACCCACGATTCATCACTAGTAATGATGGAAGAAACAAAATGTGAATCAGCAGCAGCACGTCGAAGAAGACGACATGCGAGAATTCGCCGCTCTTTCCGTTCATCAGTAAGGATGCTTGGTTGAAACACGTTGCTTTCCGAAATCTCGTGTTCGAATTGATTGACACATCCCATAAGGAATAACAATTTCATTAGCAACTTTGCGGGCGGTTAAGCATGGACCGCTCCTGATCAGACCAGGAACATAAGCAATTGACTCACTGGTTTTTGAAGTTTAAGAGTAGCCAAAGCGAGGATCATCTTTCAGGGACAAGCGGCTCTCCTTAAACTTTACGAACTACTGAAAAGTCTTTGGACGATACATAACATCTTCTCTGAAAGCTGTTTTTAAATTTTCGTGGGTTTTAATATTTCCTATCTAGATGAATTAGAGAGCATGATGCGATAAGTCGGAACTCGTATATTAAATTGTTTCTACACGTGTATCGAACTCGTGTATCGATACACGTGTAGAAACAATTTAATACTGTTTCAATTACTTGAGAGACTAATATGTCAATCAAGATTTGAACTGAAATATCGTATCGACATAAATATCATACCTACTTATCGACAATGTAAATCCAGGTTTATCACCCAGAATAGATTGTTCTGCTGATAGAAAAGTCGATAAAAAATACATGCAAGGGAAAAAATTAGTGAAACGAAAAGGTTGTTTCTATAAATAATTCAACCAATAGTGACAGGCATGTTCAAAGCCATAAAGAATACACTTTTGGAGAATTATGGTCACTAATAAATTTTCTTTTTTTGCATACTGATGGTGCCAGTGTTACCAACAGGGAATACCAATTTTGTAAGGTATTGATGAATTTGAAAATTTAAGGTGTCATGTTTTGCGAATTCTCTGGTAGAAGAAAACCCAAGTTACCAGGGACAAAGCCGTGAGATTCGCGCTCAAGGTCGACGAACTTGGCCACGGGTGGGAAAATATTTTATGACAATACCAATTATGAAAATTTAGTATCGTCATAAAATTAAGACCTCTGTATGGGTTTCTATCAATCAGATTAGCCCTGCCTATTTTTTTGCAAAGTTTGGGAGAATAACGCGTTACTCCATAAAATTTGGTACAGGATCACCAGCACTTTGAACACCCATGCTTATAACACCAGAGTGGTAACTAGAAACTTAAGACATTTTATTATTATGAGAAATGTAAAATTCAAGGGGAGACGATGGTCCATAATTTAAACTAGAAAGACTAAGACTTGAAAACCTCTAAGAAAGCCTTCTTTAAATCCAAAATTCTTTAAAAATACTTAAGTTAGCTAGTGAGGTTTCAAAAATTCCTAAAAATGTTTCAAACAGCTGGTGCAGCTCTACAAATGAACGCTGCTTTATAAAAATTGTTTTATACAGATATAGAAATATTAGCCTGGTTCATGTAAGGACCATTGGACTGAGAAGCGCTTGCTAATTATGTTGCTAATGACGGGCTGAAAAGTTTCTCATAAACGTTCTCTTTGTCTCTTTCAGAGCTGCAAGAGTTGTATTGCTTGGAGTTAAACTCGCGCTGAACGTTATATCGGATTTTATTCAATTATTTTTTTAATGCAAATGTATAGTTTAGTTGCATTTTGTCTTACTTTATAGTATTCTCGCTGTATCATGGGTTAAATAGGCTTTTTGCTGGCTACCCTTGAATCGTAACTATTCATGACACTGTCCCTATGGAAACACGCAATCTGAACAATCGAAAGTCACCGAAAAAAAGAGAATACAAACAGAAAGTGGAGGCCCAGGGTCATTCACTATGTCTCCTCACTACGTACCCTGATTCATATGGAAAAATACCAATGCCAAGCGACCTCTAACACTTCTACGAAGCCCTCTTGGGTAGCACAGTTGGTAGAATTGCCGTCCTCCGCATACCGGCTGGAAAAGACCTGAGTTCGAGTCCCGTCGATGACTTGAGGAAGTTTTGTGGGCCTCTTTCACAAAGTAGCTGAGTTAGTCAGTCTCACGCGTGGATAGCATGGTTTTTTTCTCCCGGAAACTCGGATTATTCGTCCGTACGAGGTACTGACAGCTTATTTTACAAAATAAGAAATTTAAGAATCTCTTAATACAAATATATTCATGAATAATAATGTATTAATACTAATAAATATTGTATTAATACTTAATACATGAAATACACAAATTAGAAGCTTAAATAAATCTGAATAATTTCAGATATATTTATTCATAGGCATAGTCGATTTATAGCCAATAATCAAAAAAATGTTTAGTTTTAATAACATCGGATTGAATCCTTCCACTGTCCCATTCTTTTCATTTTTTCACTTTTCTTCTTGTCGATTTCGTAATCACCTAATTTGCATATAATCGATTATTAACCATTCGATTATGCCCTTTAATAGATATACTGTAGTTTATAATAGTTCTATTTAATTGGGCAGCATATTTCTATTGGTAAATTTTCTTTAAAAATTTAAAAACGTTAAAAGGAATTTTAAAATTAAGAGGAAGGGAAATTAAATTCGATTTTTCTTTCCTTCTTTCTTTTTTCTTTTTTTTTTTTTTTTGTCGCCACTCAGAAATGAAACATCGGTCCATTAAAACCATCTTTTAAGCGTCCAAGCTAGCAATAAATACTGTATATTGCTGGTTTTCACTGACTTGTTTTCCAATGACAAATATTTGCATTTGGGGAGTTAATTTATTTCCGTGTACTTCTTTCTGTAAAAGAATCATTATTTCTTGAACGTAAACCAATAAGCAAGCAGAAATACTCGTACAACGGAAAGAAGCATTCAAAAAGCTTTGGTTTTTAAGAAATGAAAAAACTAATGGCATTGTAAGAAATGTCAAGGATGCAGTGTTATGAAATTCTCAAAAATAAATAAATAAATAATAATAATAATCTAGACAAATGCAAGGCCCACGGATTGCATCTAGGGAAATTAGTCGGCCGAAACTACAAGTTGCAGACTGGTAAAGATATTAAAGCCATGGCAGGGGAGAGGCCTACAAATATCTGGGGATGATGCAGGCTCAGCAGTTAGAATACAAGGAGATCAAGGCCTGCCTGACAGAAAAATATCATCAGAGACTCAGAAGCCTGCTCAAAGTAAAGTTGAACGAAGGGAACAGAATAAATGCCATAAACACCTATGCAGTCCCAGTACTAATATACTCCCTCGGGATCACAGATTGGACTAACACCGAGCTGGAGGATATTACGAGAAAGACAAGCACAATGCTGACCAAGAGCCTCCAACACCACACAAAGTCAGCCGTGGAGAGACAGACAATAGTTTGGAAAGAGTAACGAAAGGGCCTGACAGACCACATTGAGCAACAGACGACAGTGATAGCTAACCCGAAGGATTACTTCCAGAAAAATACAGCAGCAGCACTTTACCAGGCCATAAGAAAGATAGACAAGCGGTATACCCCACTCAACCTAAGGGAAGAGTCTCCTTCAGCCCAGAGGGAACAAGCGAAGCTTCTTCCAGCCGGTGTAGGAACGACGGCGATTCTACCAACTGTACTGTCCACGAGGGCTTCGTAGAAGTGTTAGAGGTTACTTGGTATTTTTCTATATGAATGGAAAAAATACCAGTTGCCATTTGAACGTCTCACGAATGGG
The DNA here is from genome assembly GCF_048544385.1 of Mastigoproctus giganteus. Classification (NCBI taxonomy): domain Eukaryota; kingdom Metazoa; phylum Arthropoda; class Arachnida; order Uropygi; family Thelyphonidae; genus Mastigoproctus; species Mastigoproctus giganteus. The sequence continues at coordinate 230,087,357 of NC_143577.1, forward strand.
ACGCTCTTTCCCGAGACTGAAGAATTCATGCCCGCCATCCAAGACTAGGTAATGAACACCAGGAACTATAGAAAATACATCGCTAAGGAGCCTGGGGTGTCAGACAACACATGTTGACCATACTACCTAGCCTCAGAAACGATCGAGCACATCACCGCAGAATTCAATGATGCAGGATGCAGGTGACAGAATACTCTAGTACACACAATAAGGTAGCCATGCAAATGCATTAGAAGCTAGCGAGGAAATACCAGTTGATCAATGAAAGCGCACCATATTACAAGTACGAATCTCATGTCGTACTAGCGACCCCAATCCGCAAACTGTACTGGGACCGCGCCATAATAACGGAAAAGCCAATCCCTCACAATCCCGGGCATAATAACGAACAACTTCTGGAAAAAACTTAAGCTATATGGTATCCGTGACCCTTTGCTCTCATGGCTATGCAGCTATATTGCGCATCGTTCCTTGAGCGTTATTATCAATCAAGTGAATTCAGACTGTTACAAAAACAATGAAAAGAAGAGGACCTAAGGGGGTGCCCTCAGGTCCTCTTCTTTTCATTATTTTCGTAAATGATCTTCATTCTTTCATCTACATCTGCAATGTTCAAGTTGCTCTCGATGCAGATGATGTTAAGATCTACTCAGCAGTGAAGGAGATTGCCGATTCTGAACAGCTTCAATGTGATCTCAATAAATTCTCTCTGTGGCTATTTCTGAATGGCTAGCCTGATAACCTCTCGAAGTGCAAAGTAATCTCTTTCTCATCCGGTAGATCTCCACAACTAATAAATACGGAGTACAGTATTAACTCTGTGATCATCGAAAGGTGCGACAAAGTTAACGACTTGGGGACTCTCTTCTCCAGCAGTGCTAAATTCGATGCTCATGTCCTTAAAATCACCAGCAAAGCATTCAAAACACTGGGATTCATCAAATGGAACACTTACAAGTTAAAAAAACTACAGATATGCGGTTATCCTTTATAAAACTATTGTTCTGCCAATCTTTGAATTCAGTTCACCCATCTGGAATCCTCACACAAAGACTTTAACTAACAAAATTGAATCAGTCCAAAAAAATTTTGTCCGTTACCTCTATTCTATCACTCAGTGTATTATGAATCGCTGTGTGATTACTTTCATCTGAGGCCTTTGAGCACTAGAAGAGTTACTGCTAACATTACCCTTCTAACCAAAGTAATCACTGGAACTTATGAAGCATCTGATATCCTTAGCAAAATCAACTTCAATGCTCCTTGTAGGCAAGTCAGGAACCTTACACCGTTTCGCCTTGACTCTGTCACCACGGACTTTATGAAGTTCAGTCCACTGAACGGAATCAGAAAATCAGCAAATGACTTTCTCATTGACTTCTTTGACAACTCCTAATCACTGATGAACTCCATCCACAAGTTTGCCTCTTCTATTAAACTGAAAAGTGACTAGCTCTCATATAATTATTGTAGTTTATTATTATTATTATGTGTTTTATTATTTTTCTATTCTCTAACTGATTAATTATTAGTACAAGTACGAATTTTATCGGTAAAATTCGTACAAGTACGAATTTTACCGATAAAATATTATCGGTAAAATTTTACCGAATATTATCGGTAAAATGTTTTATCGGTAACTTAACTTAATGTAATCCTCTTTTGTACATATGATTTTAATGTTTGAATCTATATTAATGTTTATCTTCCTGTTGGATCTCTTATTATTGTTATTGTTTCATTGTTCTGATCTCACATACACTGTTAATGGTTACCTGTTGTGTATCTTGTTATTAATAATAAATAAAAAAAATAAATAAATAACCCTTGTCGTCAAGGAGGAAAAGGCTACCTTTCTGATTGATATTGCGGTGCCTAATACTGGCAACCTCCAGAAAACCCACGAGGAAAAAATCAGGAAAAACATGGACCTGTGACAGGAGATCAAAGAAATGTGGCATATGCAACAAATCATAATCTTCCCAATCATCGTGTCATGTCAACCACCAGTAATGGAGCCAAAGACCCTACGTAACAGCAATAGGTCTCTCAGAGAACACATACAAGGAACTCCAGAAAGTCGCAATCCTGAACACCTGTAGGACAGTCAGAGAGTTCCTCGACCAACAGTAACACCAGGCATAAAAACCACCCTGTGCACTTGGTACTAAATACCCGTCACTGGGTGGAATCTCCCAATCAAGGAGAAATAATATAGGAGCAACAACAATAATAATAATAAGGTGGTCTAAAAAAACTATAAAGAGATGAAAGAAGATAACAATGTCAAGAATTACTGCTTATGTTGGAGAAGACATGATGTAGCATGCATTTATTTCAATTTTCCTGCGACATCAAATTTCAAATTATGCTGGTATCTAAAATTTAAATTAAAAGCATGGGTTTTGTTTATTTTTTAAACGTTGTGCATAAATTTTTACACGAAATTAATATCTTAGTTTAATTTGACATATGTAAATATGTCAAATTACACTATATTATATTATTATTATTATATATTATACTATATTATTACATAGTTTCAAGGTCCATAACATGATACGACAATTCATTTGTAGGGTTTGGGCAGTGGCCAAGCTACTATACCACGATGTCCACCACCGAGGAGAGGGCCCGAAGAGACAGGAGAGTAGGATTTATTACCATAGAACTTTTTCATTAGCCATTTAAACAAGGTTAGTTCATTTTGTCCAAGTTGTCTGGCTGTTAGGGGTAATCGTACTCCCTATTAATTGAGTCTTTTAATAAAATTCGTCCAGAAGAGATCTGATGGAATTTCATTAATCACTCGTACATATTTAATGGCTGTAAGTTAATTTTTGAACGCCAGCTTATATATTTAATTTTCAAAAATCTATTCAGCACCTTCGAATCCATAAATTAGAATATGCAGTATGCATTAACGCTTTGAGAAAAAAAAAATCTCTTTTAAACTGAATAAAAACATTATTCTGCCCAGTCATGTATTCATTAGCTTGTGAAAACACTACTAAGCTAATGGAAGGCGGTGAAAATAAGAAAGAACATTTTTACTTTCTTAAACAGAACAGCAATTGCAATACGATACTTGCAACATCCAGTTGATAATATATTCAAAAAAATAATATATTCCAATATGTTAACAATATATTCCAAATATAATACAGTATATTCTAATATATTAACAATATATTCCAACACGATACAAGCTACACGTATGAAGCCTGGTTTAATTTTTAATTTTCTTTAATTAAAACATTAACTGCAAGAAACAGAAATGTTTGTTAGCTTTCGAGCTTTATAAATCAACGCATTTATTTATTATTTTATCAGAATATATTATCCATCTTATTTCTTTATATAAAATCGCTGCTACTTTATATTTCTGTTAATTGTTCTATAAAAAGATAATACTTACTGATGTGTGCGATGACTTTAGTTCTTCAACCCTTATATCCTCCTCCTACTCCTCCATATCCTCCCCGTCCACCACCGCCTCCACCAATTCCTCCTTTTCCGCCTCCACCAATTCCTCCTCCACGGCCACCACCAACTCCTCCATCATATCCTCCACTAAGTCCTCCTCCACGGCCACCACCGAATCCATCATCATATCCTCCACCTCCTATAAGCTTGTCACCACCACCACCACCACCAAGCTTTCCATCGCCCCCTCCACCACCAGCTCCGCCACCTAATCCGCCACCATATCCACCTCCACCACCAGCTCCGCCACCTAATCCACCTCCACCACCAGCTCCGTCACCAAGTCCACCACCATATCCACCTCCTCCACCATCACGCTTTCCACCTCCTCCAATTCCTCCTCCACCAAGTTTTCCACCTCCACCACCAGCTCCGCCATCTAATCCGCCACCATATCCACCTCCACCACCAGCTCCGCCACCATATCCACCTCCTCCACCAAACCTTCCACCACCTCTTCCACCGCCTAATTTTACTCCTCCACGTTCATCCTTGGATCGATCTGCGAAGCTAAAGCTGAAGACCGACAGTACAACAAGAGCAACCTGCAATAAAAAAAAAACAAAATTATCAAAAATGCTAATTTGATCAGTGTTAATGAATACAGCTCAGGGGCGAAGTAGAATAACGGCCCACCCCAACAGTTCGTTGGGATGAGCCGTTAAAATTTTAGCTCCATAAGTGTGCAAGCACCATCTTCCATCTGCTTTCAGAAGCCTGACGAAAGGTTTTTCATCCAGCATAACACAAATTATAGTTATTTTTGTCTTCCTTTTATACACAAGATGATATTTAAATAAAAAAGCTCGAAGAGATAGAGCAGCGTTGTCAAACTGCTGTAAGTCAATCAATGTCGAAAGTAATGGTGAAAATATTGAAGAAATAATTGATTGATAAATTGATGTATAATTAATTTTTTGTATTTTGAGTTCCATTTATTTTATTGGGAATGGCCCTTATTCCACTTAGTCTTCTCAATTAATTAAAACAAATATTGATGAATATTAATTTGTTAAAAATAAAATAGCATAGAAATGAATCCTTTGAGAGTTTTTAGGTGCATTCACATATTGTATATACTCATAGTACCTATTGTCTTCACCACGAAGTTTTATATTTGTCTCGTTCTAAACGAGCCAAATATAAAATTTCATGAAAATCCATTCACAGGAAGTCGAATTTTTACGTATAGACGGACAGACAAAGAACTGCCTGATTTCTATTGATCCAATTATAATAAAATTTGGTATGGTTCTTAAAAATTTTTCCAAAAGAGCAATATATAAAATTTAATGAAAATCCATCCGTTAGGAGTTCAGTTATTATATGCAAGGTATTACATGTGGACGGACGGATTGATGGATAAGATGAAAATGATAGATGATTTACGCATGTAGAAACGCCGGTATTATCTAAATTTTTTTCTCCAAGGTTATTAATATACAGTACAGTATAAGATTGTGAAGACTTATGTATGTAAAAATATTGATGAATAACAATTTGTTAAAATAAAATGGCATTGAAATGAATTCTTTGAGAGTTTTTAGGTGCAATCACATTTATGCTCATAGCACCTATTGTCTTCACCCTATCCGTCCGCATTTAAAAATTAGACTTCCATTGGATGGATTTTAACGATAGTTTGTTTTCGGATCTTTTAGAAAGATTTGTCGAGCCATTCCAAATTTCATCAAAATCGGACCCAATAGATACCCAATAATTACTATTTCTTTTTTAAATATGTACAAAGGCTATCATAGGCTATCCGAAGCGCTGGATTTTATGTTTGTTGCCGTGTGCTGATTGGAGGAACGAATGGGAAATATGGCAAACACAGAAAAGAAATGTTCTCAGTTTGCAGATATGAAGTGGGTGCTTTTTGATGGGCTCGTTTTTTTTGTTATCAGTTTACTATATAAACAAATCATGAATTATTACTATTTGCTTATTATATTGCAATCCAATCACTCCATTTATACGACCTCGTATATATATATACATACATATAATTTATTTATTTATTATTATTATTTTTTTTTTGCTGGTACCTTTAGTTTGGACGATTATGGGTACGGGATTTCTGCTGGCACCCACTGGTATAGCGCTGCGTCCAATGGGACGAATTTTCGCACTCAATGTTTGTAGTACTGAGAAGACCGCTCCTTATAATGGGTGATAACTTGTCATTCGTGGAAGCATAGTGGCTTCACCACTTGTCACACACATTTGGAGAAGTCTGGTTCGAATCCCGTTAATGACTGGAGGACTTTCTAAAGTCCTTTTCAACGGAGGCTATAGTAAGCCGATCTCAGGCAGAGGAAGTACCGATTTTTATATGAGTTTTCCCTGGTTTTTCAGGCTGCACCAGATGCAAATCGGCCGTGAATATTGGGTAATCCCCCTGGCAGCTTTAAAATAATAATAAAACAAGTTAATTAATGTATGCAGTGCATTTTATTTCAGGCGTGTTAGCAAATAGCAATAATTCATCATTTATAATAAATAAAAGAGGGAAATGCAACCACTTTTATGTGCGAACCGAGAAAATTTCTGCACATCGGCCACATTGCCCATTCATTCCTCCACCCAGTGCTTGGCAACAAACCTAACATCTATTGCTTCAGCTACGATATACAGTACATATATGGATAGCTTACGTAACATGTATAAAAAAATTAAATAATAATAATAATAAATAATAATTGCCAGATTTCTATTGGTTCGATTTTAATGAAATTTAGAAAGGCTCAACAAATTTCCAAACGAGCGAAATATAAAATTTCATGAAAATCCGTTCACAGGGAATTGAGTTATTACATGCGAACGGACAGACAATGAAATAATAACTACCGGATTTCTATTGGTCCGATTGTAATAAATTTTGGATGGTTCGTCAATTTTTTTTTAAAGACCTAAATATAAAATTTAATGAAAATCTATCCATCAGGAGTCTGGTTATTATATGTGACATATTACATGCGGACGGACGGATGGACATGGTGAAAATGATAGGCTCATTACGCATGTAGAACCTCTGGTATTTTCTAAAATTTTTTGCCAAGGTTATTAATATACAATACAGTATAAGATTGGTAAGACTTATGTCCGTGAAAAATTAAGAACCATCTTATTTATTGACCAACTGGCAACAAGGAAGTAGGTCACTTTAAACTGGTTTCTTTATTACACAAACAAAATTAAGTGTACTCATTGGCGGATCAACTAGCTTGAGTAACAGAGCGATGCTTATAGTTTCCTTAAATTCATATTTAGAATGGAAAGTTCCAGTTTTTCGATTTGGTTGAGTCAGATTCTCTGGAGTCTTAACACACAACGAGGATAAGTTGTCGCATGACTTATATGAATGCCTGCCTGAAAAAAAGGTGGATTTGCATTATTGATGATGGTTGGTTAACACTGGGTGCGTCAAACGGACTATGATGAAAATGTCTAAAACTTATAAGGCAATACGTAACCACAGATTAGACCTACCTGTCTAATGAGATAAGTGATATTAGTGGTTTTAGCTACTGCAAAACTTTTATGATAATGCAAATTGAAGTCAAATCAGTGTTTTACAAAGTTCTGTTCAATGGCGACAGCTATAGTCACTTAAAGGATTCATAGCTAAAGATTTAGACTTGTATTATATAACATAAATGTATTAAATTTATACACGATTTAATTTATTTGATCTTAGTTTGAAAATCATGAAAAATCCATTTCTTTTCAGTTCACAGAGAGAAAGAATCTAAGAGAGTGTACAACAGATCTTGCAATGCATATAGTTTAAAGTGCTTAAGAGAACGAACCAGGGCTCATTTAAGACTTTCTGGGCACGGGCTAGAAGCGGTTTTGTGCCTCTTGGTAATTTGGGATTTGTCATGCAGTAGAATAACCATAATTCTGTATATGATATTAGTGTTTACGAACAAGTTTTACTGCACATTGTTTTATTTATTCTTTAAGTATTTTAATTTTGTTTTTAAATTTTTCTTTTATTTATATTTCATTATATTAAAAAATTTTGCCACGATATATAAGTAAATTTTATAATTTTTACAGCTGCTCCCTAAGGTTTTACAATTGTACCAAGAGGGCACAACTGTAAAATCTTAGTGAGGAACACGATCTCCAGAGGGTAGCGTGTTGTGGAACGTTGAAATAAGTTGCCAGTAAGGGTAGCCGAGGCGGAGAGCTTGGCAAAATTCAAAGAGGAATTGGATACGCACTTTTTGATGATGGAAATAATACGAGTTTTTTTTACTTTCTTCTTTTTTTTTGGAAGGTGCAGAATAAGACTACTTCCTTGTATGATTACACCATTTTAAGATTAATACTGATAAAACTGCAATATAGGTAAATTTTGGGGGCCCTATCGCAGCTGGAGCGCGTGGCTACAGCTCTTCATATTATAAAAAGGATTCACAGTCACATTATAAATTATTCTGCATTAAGTAATCTTTGTCCTGCATTTACATGAGAATTTAAATTTTTAATTTAAAAATTTCGTGTAGGCTTATATATTTATAAATATACTTATATATAATCTCTTGAGTCCAAAATTTATTTTAGATTTCGGTTTAAGGCGTGTCATTGTAGTAGAACTGTGTCTTTATTGTTTTATTCTACGAATTTAAATACTATTGCCAATTCCCCAGAGCTAAACACCGTATCGAGTGGGCAAAAAAAGTTAGAAAGTTTTATACTGGAGGAAAAAGCATAACTGGCTTTAGAAGTTAACAGTGAAGAAATGTTTAAAAGCGTCATTCCAGTACCGTATTTCATAAATCAATAAAGCAAAAGCAATTCATTCAGAATATCACAGTTCCGATGAAACCAATATCATGCATTGACAAAAGGGATTAATATTAAGTAATAAATCCTGTTTAAATAAAGACGGAGGACAGCGAATCAGAAGTTACGAGAATTGGTAGACAGGGCCGTGTTAAGATGGAGGATTGTGAGTGACTGAATCAAAGATCCAACTGTTAGGGACGACAAAAAGGACCTTTTTATGGATTAGGCGGCCACAGAATGAATACGTCATTACTGGGCCCTTTGCATTAGTGGACAGGGACTAAATTTTCTTTTTCGTATCTGTGTGCTTAAAAGTCATTACATGGTCCTGTTGGTAGACGTTGTTGCCTTTTTGGAACAGTGACTTTTCAAGGGTTTAGCGAATTAACAGAAAATCTTCAAATTAAAACTATATCTAAAAATATGAAACATTTGATTGATTTGAGGAGGTCTCTGATTGCTTCGAACAGTTCCAATTTCATAGATTTAAATGGACCGTCTTTACATTAGATTAAACTAAGCAAAATGTCAAGTCAAAGAGACCATACGTTTCAATTTGGTTTCCTGTCCCGCATTGTTAAATGGCCCGTATTTAGACAATTAATATCTCGTTATAACGCGACTGTGTTATAACGAGAGCCCTCACTTTGGACTGCGGAAGATGCTGTCATTTTATATTAAGCCTACAAAATCGTCGCATTATCCTGACATGTGTTATGCAATTGTAAAGTAAAGGAATTTACCACAGGTGTCGTTGTGTATCTAAATAAATCATTTATATTGATTAATTTTATTGTTTGCTTTATTTTTTGCCAAAGCAACTAAGATTATAAGGCTTATGTACTGCATCTGTAAACTGTGTGTATTCTATGGTCAGTTTGCATGCTTTGCTGGATGAAAAACGAGAGTTTTCCTCCAAGAAAAACTGTGCAACCCTCACCTAAGACCGACTAACTTGGCCACGTCGTGAAAATTCCTCCCGTTATGATGAGATTCGAACCTAAGTCTTCCCTGAAGCTCACTATGCTACTTGCAAGGGTTCATATTAAGTAAAATTATACATACAGGCACCCCTTTCCATTAAGCACTGTGCGTAGGGTCTGTGAAAAACATAGGAACTCGAAAAAATACAATTCAAATATTATTATTATTATGTCTAAGGTGGCACCTAGACTTCCGTCTATCGCCAACTGATAAACTGAATTTGTGCAGAACCTCTGCGAAACAGACCTGTATGGCAGGCCTCTTCGCCACACAGGTCTGTTTCGCAGACCTGTATGGACAACTGCTCCCTAATGGCCGCCCAATCGCACAGTCGGTAGAATCACCAATCCCACACCGGGTTGAAAAGACCAGACTTCGAGTCCTGTCGATGACGGGAGAAATTTTATGGGCCTTTTTAGCAGCAAAAAAGGCCCATATTTTAGCAGCAAAAAAAAATTGAAACCTGAATCGTGGTAAACGGATAGATTCATAATACACCCTGTGGCTTTTTAATGACTACAGAAATGAAATGAATCTTCCATTGAGAAGGTTGAGCGGAAAAGACGGAGAGCCGTTATCAACAGGCGCTGTCTGCACGGTTAGCACAGTGGTATCGTCACTGCCCTCCTCACACCGGGTAAAAAAGGCCCAGGTTCGAATCCCGTTAGTGACGCGAGGAACTTTAATGGGCTGTTTTCACTCGTCGGCTGAGTTAATCGGTCTCAGGCGTAGATAGCAAGGTTTACCCTCCAGAAACTGGGGTTTTTTTCGTCCAGCAAAACAGGCAAATCGACCAGAGAACACACGCAATTTACAGACACAATGAATATAGAATCTACGAAGAAATGGCTGTTTATGAAGAAGGCTGCCCAGGTTATAGTGTCGTTTCCACATTGGTATAAACAAGTCAAATAAAGAAGAACCTCTGTGCTGCTGTGCATGATAAAGAAATCCTAGGACGCATAGCATTTGCTGTAACAGAAGAGAGTGTTGCAAAAATTGAGGCATTAATCTCAGAAAATCGGCGAATCACAGAACTAGCTGTGGAGCTCCAAATTAGTGTAGGGTCTGGAGAACATCATCCATCATATATCGGTAGATAGAAAAAATTACAGGGTGACCCTAATAAATAGTTTAGTTTATCAATAGGCGCTGCTATTCTGGAACTAATGTTATTAGTGGAATCTCTCTGGGTTCAGTACTTTTTAATGACTACAGAAATGAAATGCATCTTCCATTACAAAATTTACTCTGAACTAAGAGCGTTTTGTACTGACATATAAATAATATTCTAAAATAAATTATAATAATGCATATAATTTAAGTTTAAATTTAATTTAAACATATTAAATAATAAATTTAAAATAAGTGTCAGAAGTCACACTGGCAGGAAAATACTTACGAAGCACTTCATTGCTCAATACGAAAGGAAACTGTTTACAGGCAGACGATTGGAAAAGTAATGGAGTCTCTACCATGTCCTCATATTTATAGCCAGATGCCATTTGCTTTACAAGGTCGTTATAACATCTTACAACTTTTCGGAAGTATATTTCGAAGAAGATTTGACGTTTGTTTTAAACAAAAAAAAGCAGTTTGACTACTATTACTAAGTGTGTTTCATAATAAACAAGTCTCGTTATTAAAAGAAATCCGATAACAAACTGGAAATCCATAGGCATTGTATCATTCTCGGATCACCTTTTGGGGCATTTAGAATTTCTTAGAACAATTAAGCACAAGGCATTATTTTTTACAGCTTTTGTGACTTACAATTCCGATAAATGCACTGTGTACTTGAAACGATGAGTGTTTTGCAATCACTTTAATTATCATTGCTGTTGATTCCAGAAATGATTGATTTAAACTAATCGTGTAATTTAAACAAGGAAAAAAATCTTGCAATCGATCAGTGCCAGCGAATTGTGAAGATGTGATGAAATATTATTTTACACAAAATTTGGAAAGTAACATTGTTCAGAAAGAGTATTGGCTAATAACTGCACTTCTTGTAATAATGTCAATATAAACTATACTAACTAAACTTCTTGGCGATTTTTATGGGTCTTTTTCACAACGTGGCTAAGTTAGTGGGTCTCGGGCGAGGATAACATCGTTTTTCCTCCCAGAAACTCAGGTTTTTCATCCAGCAAACAGAAAATCGACCCCAGAACACACACAATATATATGGAGCAACATGGCCTTAGTTGCCGATGCTCCTAAACTCCAACAACAACAACAATAACTAAACTACTTGTCAATATAAACTATACACATCGTAGACTACGTAGTAGATAATTTGCAGAATTTTTATGAATTGAATATCGATTTTGAAATTCGTTAGAGTTCAGAAGATTTGGTCACTGGTTACAGAATTTAAATTGTCAAGAGTAAATTTACGAGGGGTGGTTCAAAAGAGATTATTTGATACCTTGAAATCTTTATAGCAACCACACAAATTTTGGTTTCAATCCGACAGTTTATTTTTTTTTTTTCTTTGCAGTGTTGAGTGAAGTAAAGTGTCACAGTGGATAAAGCAGAATACAGATCAGTGATTCGTTTCCTCTTTCGGCAAGGGAAAACACTCAAAACAATCCGTGAAGAAATGATCGCTGTTTATGAAGAAGGCTGCAGGGTTATAGTGTTGTTTGCACATTGGTTTATAAACAATTCAAATGTGGAAGAACTTTTGTGCATGACGAAGAAATCCTAGGAAGCATAGCAACTGCTGTAAGAAGAGAGTGTTGCAAAAATTGAGCCATTAATCTCACAGAACTAGCTGTGGAGCTCCAAATTAGCGTAGGGTCTGTGGAGAATATTATCCATTAACAGTTGCATATGAGTAAAGCGTCTGCTAGATTACCAAAAAAAGGAAAGGGCACAATGTGCGCACGAAATGTTGTCGATATGCCAGGAAAAGCAAGAGGAGTTTTATTAATGGCTATTCACCATGGGTAAAACTTGGATCCATCACTATGATCCCGAAACTAAACAAATATCAAAACAATGAAAGCATGCAAAATCACAGTCCCTCAAAAAGGCAACGGTGCAACCAAGTACTGGCAAGGTGATGCTGTCAGTTTTTTCGGGATCAGCATGGTATAATACTAACAGGGTACCTTCAAAAGGGCTGTATTGTAACGGCGAAGTATTATTTCAACTTCTTCATAAAGCTACGTGCTGCTGTAAAAGAAATAAGACAGGGAAAGTTGTCAAACGGTGTGTGCTTGCTCCACGATAATGCCCCTGCTCATTCCTCGCATGCTGCAGTGAGGTGTGCCCACGACTGTGGGTTGAAATATTGCCGCATCCTGCTTATTTCCCTGACCTTGCACCCTCGGATTTCTTCTTCTTCTTTCCTGTCCTGATGTCCTTTCTTCGTGGAAAACACTTCGCTGCTGATAACGAGGTGATTTCTACTGCCGAGTCGTGGTTTGAAGGACAGTCAGAGGATTTCTACAAAACTGGCCTGCGGAAGTGTATTAAGAGGTCGCAAAAACATGCCATTTTGTCTGGTGATTATGCTGAAAAACTGTAATACATGGTGTTTGTTTCAACTTTCTATCACAACTACTTCTGGGTGGATACAAAACTTCTTTGAACCCTCCTCGTACTACATCTTCTGACGTCCAATGCAGAAGATGTTGTTTTTATAATGCACGATTTATAACGAGGTCTAATTATGAGGATGTTAGATTACAAATGTTTTCTTATTTTTCTTTTTTATTCCTCTTCAGTGAACAGACTAAATATAGGAATAGCCCAATAAAATAAAATCTTAAACGATCAGAGCATGTGTATGTGAAAGGAAGGTCATCATTAATCAGTCCGGTTAACTACTATGACGAAATCGCAAAAGATTTTGATGAAAAAAAAAACAAAAAAAACTTTGAAATTAATTAGACTTTATTTAGTTTTTGATAAATTTTATTAAAGTCCTAGATTTTATTAAAATTTTTGATATGGTTCCCTACTGGACGTTATTATATAAATGGGAGAAAAGAGAATTATAGAACGGAGAACATACTTAGGTGATTAGGGCTATCGTTCTTCAGAGTGGACTAGTGTACAGAATGGGGCACCTCAGTATTCGGTATTCGGTCTCCTCTTGTGTATTTCTAATCTTTAGTGACATTGATTGAGGAGTAAAAAGGAACTGCCAAAGCCTATTGATTATTTGAAGGTTGGAAGATTGGTTAACTACTCAAACAAATTATGTTGCTTCAAAAAGTGACTCTATCTGTAATAGAGCCACAGAAAAGGTTCGACGAGCAAAGGCAGTTTATGAGAAAGCACTAGCATAGAGCAAAGAGGGTGGATAAAGAATCCTTCACATATATAAATGCCAAGAAGAGCAGGATAAACCAGATCGGACCTTTACGTAAGGGAAAGGGGATAGTATTAAATACACCAGCTGCCGTTGCAGATGAACTCAACAGTTATTTTGCATCGATATTTACAAATGAAAAACCTTTTGTGGCAATGGGAAATTGTGGGAGCGAAGTTGAAAAATATGTAATTAATGATATTGAAATTTCGCAAGATTATTTAATGAAAAAACTTTCCAGCCTACAGACCAGTAAGGCTCCTGTAGTTGATGGAATATACCCTATAATCTTAAGGGAGGCGGCAAGTGAGTGCATTGAACCATTGAGGCTAATTATGCGAGCATCACTAGACTCTGGGGAGATTCCCTTGGATTGGAAAAGTGCCAATGTATCTCCCATACATAAGGGTGGCTCTAAGAGTGAAGTGGGAAATTATCGACCTGTCAATCTGACTTCAGTGGGAGGGAAAATCATGGAGGCAATGATCAAGGGTAGAATTCAGGATCATTTGGATAGAATTGAAATTCTCAAGGATACTCAGCATGGTTTTGTAAAGGGAAAATCATGTTTAACAAATCTGGTTCGCTATTTTGAAAGGGTCACTCACGAGCTGGATTTAGGGAATAATTTCGACATTGTTTATTTAGATTTCAGCAAAGCTTTTGACTCAGTCTCACATGAGCGGTTGCTTTATAAGCTGGAACAGGTTGGAATCATTGGGAAAATCCTTAGATGGATAGCAGGATGGCTTCAGGGCAGGAGGCAGAGGGTTGTGATAAATGGCTATTCCTCAGATTGGGTTGATGTAAGAAGTGGGGTTCCCCAAGGATCAGTATTAGGACCACTGTTGTTTTTAATTTTCATAAACGACATCGATGAAGGGATAGAGGGCGTGATGTCTAAATTTGTAGATGATGTTAAAATTGGTAGAGTAGTTGATGATCACTGTCAAGCTGAGCTTCTTCAGAGAGACCTAGATAGACTTCAGGAATGGTCAGAAAAATGGCAGCTATGCTTTAATCTAACAAAGTGTAAAGTATTACACCTTGGAAACAGTAATCTCAAAATAACTTATTCATTTGGTGGAGTTCAACTAAACCCAGTACTGAAGGAAAGGGACTTGGGTGTTACGATACGGTCATACATGAAATTCTCTGAGCATTGTAAACAGGTAGCAAGGAAGGCGCATGGTGTCCTATCGATGATCTATCGAACTTTTTCAGGTAGAGATAGGGACGTGATAATCCCATTATATAAGGCTTTTGTTAGATCACACTTGGAATACTGTGTTCAAGTATGGAGACCGCACCTAAAGAAAGACATCGAGCTTCTTGAAAGGGTGCAAAGAAGGGTAACTCGCCTGGTGAGATCGGCAAAAGGGCGTCCTTATGAAGAAAGACTTCGAATATGTGGGTTGCAGAGTTTGGAAACTAGACACCTTAAAGGAGATTTGATTGAGGTGTTTAAGGCTCTGAGAGGCTTCAGTAAAATGAATGAGGACGAAATTTTCAAGATTATAAATGATGCGAGAACTAGGGGAGATAAATTCAAGTTACGGGGGGAAATGTTTAGATTAGACTGCAGGAAGTTTTATTTTAGCCAGCGAGTTATAAATTACTGGAATAAGTTGCCTACATGGGTGGTAGAGGCTGACAGTTTGGGGAAATTCAAAGGTCATCTGGATAGTACCTTCGGGTGAGGGAAGCGCATAGGATGATAGGTTTAATTTCCTTTTCTTTTATTAATTATTATTATTTTTTTATTCGGTTTTTTTTTTTTTTTTTTTTTTTTGGCTGGCGCAGCATAAGCCATAGGCTTTCTTGCACCATGCGGCCATTACTAATACTAATACTAATACTAAAAGGATTTGGACCTTTTACCAATATGTTCGGACAAATGGCATCTAAAGGGTAATGCTTTTAAATTTAAGGTACAGAAACTCAGAGGATTAAAGGGGGAAGGGAGTTAAATATGACGCAGGACGCAAAAGATTTAAGAGCTATGATACAAATATGATGTTTTCGATGAAGCATAAACATGAGACTACTAAATTTTTATAATCTCAGTGATTTTTCGGAACTTTGCAAGTACTGTAGTAAGAACGATGACATTGTACCCTTGTACGAGTATTCTTCGATACTGTGGTCTCAAAATGGTGAAACCGCAACTGATGTATTGTATACAAGTCTGGAACCCCGCCTAAAGGCATTCGTGGGTAACACAGTTGATAGATTCGCCGACCTCCCCCACATCGGGTGAAAAAGACCTGAATTCAACTCCCATCGATGAGTAAGGAATTTTTATGGGCCTTTTTGACAACGTGGTTGAGTTAGTCGGTCTCAGGCGTTGACAGCGCAGTTTTTTCTCCCGGAAACTCGGGTTTTTCGTCCAGCAAAACAGAAAATTAACCACAGAACACACGCAATTAAAAGACAATATATATGGAGCAATACGGCCTTAGTCGCTGATGTTCCAAAAATCAACTATTACAACAACAAACATGCCTAAAGGCAATGCCTTGTAGTCTTTGTGACAGAAATTTTATAACAACAACACGTCTGAAAAGATCAATTCTAGAGAGGGTTCAAACAAGAGCAACTAGATTAGATTGTTAAGATTTATTTTTAATTTATACTATAGTTACCTTAGTATTAGTGCTATTATGGCCAAATGATGGAAGGATGTGGATTTTTTGCATCTGCCAACAAAAAAAAGCACAAAAATTTCTATAATTCACAGCTGTGTGCATTAGACTTCTATAAGTTTCAAGTTTATTTAAGAGAATAAGTTTTTTTCTTCAGTTTTCCCAATCTTACCGTTTTTAACGTTAAAGGAAGTCATTGTCGGTTTCTTCGTTTCACTTTTGAAAAAAGGCTGGTCGGTCAGAAACGAAAGTATCCAGATGGCATAGAGCAAACTGAATCACGGTTTTTAGGTTTTGGCAGAGATTCCAGAGCACCGGAAGCGTTTATGGAGTAGCAGGACAAGGACGACCAAGGGCTACAACCCCATTTCAAGGCTAGTGTCTAGAATTAGCAGCCTGACGCAACAAAAGGGCAATACCTTCTCTAAGATTTAACCTTAGAACAGCGCAAGATTTTGTAATTCCACCCTAAGGTTAAATTTTCTGATAGTCATGACCACTTACGTAGATGCTAAACTTTGCTGTTAGAGGACAACTTTCGACAGTCCATGAAAACAAAAAAAGTAAAATTTTAAAATAAAAATAAATAAATAAAACCAACGTTTTACAATCAGGAAATGCAGTATTCAGAAACAATCCGCGCTAGTATCAACGATCACATTTGTCTTTAAGAATTCATGCAAAATTAAGAGTGATATTTCTTTCTTTATATGATGGACTTATCTTGTCCTTTAATCCATTTTTGGGGCCAGAAGGATTTAAATTGAACAGATAATGTGAAGATCGTAATTCTCACAGCAGAATAAACTTTCTTTTTCAACGGGTTCCCTGATATTTCAAACAGACAGATCGCCGATATGTTAATTGGTGAGCTGCCATGCCGTATACGAAATCAATTTTTAAAGTCGTAAAATAGCAAAATCAGGCAAGGTTGACAGAACACAAGAACTATGCTCAACCTGCTATTAGCACTGGTAGCAAAACTTAAATAATGATTAAATCATTAAAAGTTTCTCTTTGGAATGCCAATGGCTTGGATGGTCATAGCCAGGAGGTAAAAACGTTTATTATTGAACATAACTTAGATATCACGTTGATTACAGAAACACACTTTACAAACAGAATCCAATTTAAAATGATGAACTATAGTTACTACGCCACAAAAGCAATAATTGTTAAAAACTCCATAAAGCACCATGAGCTAACCAAGTACAAAACGAATTCTACACAAGCAACCAGTATTGCAATTGAAGACTGGAGAGGTCCTATCACGGTTTCCGCAGTCTACTGCTCACAAAGCTATAATATTAGTGAAAATGAATTCATAACCCTATTCAAAGCTTTTGGGGATAGATTTATCGCAGGAGGAGATTAGAATGCCAACCATCTACAATGGGATTTAAGGAGGATAACACCGAGGAGACGAACACTACAAAAAGTAATGCAAGAAAACCATTACGAACAGTTATCTATTGGCGAACCAACATACTGGCTGACAGATAGGAGAAAAGTTCCCGATATATTAGACATCTTCATAACTAAAGGGATTTCGGAAGATTATACAGTATAACATCGAGTCTAGACCTATCTTCTGATCCCTCCCCAGTAATAGCAAATTTTGAGCTCGCATTATAATACAATCAGACAGAAACCACCAGTTATTCGTAATAAACACACAGATTGAGAATACTTCCAAGAGCTAATAAATGAGAAAGTAAACCTAAAAATGCCCCTTAAAACATCTGACAATATTGACCAAGCTGTAGAAAACCTAAAAACAATAACACAAGCTGCTTCCTGGGAAGCTGCACCAGAAATAAAAACACACAGGGGAAAAACAGAATTTGTCAACCATCATAAAACAAACGATAGCAGAAAAACGAAGTCTAAGGTGAGTCTGGCAACTGAGCATACACCCTGAAAACAAAAGAAATTTTAATAAAACAGCAAGAAATTTAAAAAAGAATGCTCTATGAAATAAAATATTAGTCAATTCAAGAATATCCGGAACAGATAACTGCAACTGATGCCACTGACTATGCCTTGTTGAAAGCCACAAAAAGGATAAAACAGCCAACACAACCAGCACCACCTATCAGAAAACTTGTTGAACCCTGGCAAAAGTTTTCCAACCATATCCCTCTGAATCTACAGCAGAATAGGAAGAAGAAATTCATCGTTATCTTGAAGCTTCTTATCAGCTGCCTCCACCTGTAAAGGCTTTCTCGCCAGCTGAAGTAAGGAGTATCGTACAAAAAGAATTTAATTCTAAAAAAGCTCCGGGGTACGATTTGACTACTGGTAAAATACGGAACTACCTTTAAAAAGACTAATGCTTCTAACGCACCTATACAATGCCATAATACGCGTGGGTTATTTCCCAGCAGCATGGAAAGTTCTCCAAATAATAATGATGCTAAAGCCTGAGAAAGCCTCCAACGAAGTAACATCATACCGGCTCATCAGTCTACTACCAATATTATCAAAAATAATAGAATAGCTAATAGTAAAACGGCTGAGACCGATCCTTAATTCTACCACATCAATTTGGATTCACACAGCAACATGGCACTCAAATTCAAATTCAAATTTTCAAATTATTATATTAAGGCCACCCATAATCTCTTACATATACCCATATTTGTATTATGACTGTAAATTGCGTGTGTTCTCTGGTCGATTTGCCTGTTTTGCAGGAAAAAAAACCCAGTTTATGGGGTTGTTTATTTATCTACGACTGAGACCGACTAATTCAGCCACGGAGTGAAAAAACCACCCCACTAAAGTTCCTCGCGTCATCGACGGGATTCGAACCCGGGCCTTTTCTACCCGGTGTGGGGAGGATGGTGACAATACCACTGTGCTGCACGCACAGACAGCAACATGGCACTATTGAACAAATGCATAGAGTTGTCAATTTTATTAACAATTGCCTGGAAACAAAAAAATATTGCTCGGCTGTATCACATCAGCCAAGCATTCTACAAAGTTTGGCATGCAGGATTACTATACAAATTGAAGCAGGCACTACACTGAAAGGACAGAATTTATCGGATACCTGGTTCCTGGGCAATGCGACGCTGTCACCCCTCTCGCTAGTGGACGAACCCGCCGCTTGTCAGGTACTCTGCATCACTGCATTCAAGTAGACAGTAATTTGATGTCAGTATGGATAAACGTCGCGAGTTAACCGACTTTGAAAGAGGGATGATAGTGGGTACCCGACGGGTACCCACTATCATCCCTCATGTCAACCCTCTATCATCCCTCATGAAAGAGGGATGATAGTGGGTTACTCTAACGTGGAGGTAATACAGAAATTGCGCTATCCCCGTTTGACAGTATCAAGATTGTATCGGAAATAGGCTATTTCCCGAATAACATCTCATCGTGGACAACGCTGTGGGCGGAGAAAGGTGGCGGATGAACTTGGCCGTCGACGTCTATCTCGCATTGTTTCAGCCAACCGAAGAGCGACAGTGGCACAAATCACAGCCGACTTAAACGAGGGAGGTGCCAGAAACGTCATGTCAACAAGGAACTGCTCAGGCATGTGGACGGTCGGTAATGGTCTGGGATGTGTTGAACTATCGCACGTTTGGAGCTCTGGTACGTCTAGACGCGTCTCTGAACGGTCCAGATTACGTGTCCATCCTTGCAGACCATCTGCATCCCTTCCTGTGGTCATCGTGCACCCACAGGGCAATGGACTCTTCCAGCAGGACAATGCGCCTCCCCACATAGCCGTGGTGGCTAGAACATGGTTCGAAGAGCATTCCCCAGATTTTACCACCATGGAATGACCTCGCCGTTCACCGGATGAGCCCTGTGGAGCATCTTTAGGATGCTGTGGAAAGGTCCTTTAGAGCTTTGGATCCTCCACCTAGAAATGCGACGGGATTATGAATAGCGGTGCAGCAACCATGGATGGAAATATCTGTGGAACGTTTTCTTGAACTAGTTGGACTGAATTCCCCGCCGTATGATTTCCCTTATCCAGGCGAAAGGCAGGCCTACCCGTTACTAAAGGTATCCTATGATTTCTGTCCACTCAGTGTATTATTTCACACAATATTTTGACACATTAGATATTTCTGATATATTTTATGTATTTATTATGTATTTTTGATAACTTTACGTCCTTATGTAATTTTAAAAGGTGCATGGAGTATTCTGTAGCTAATAAAGTTCTGACTGTAATTTATAATATGATTATATCACTTTTTCCGTATTTTATCGAAAACATTCTCATTTCCTTGTCTGATAAAGGTTGCACGTTTCTCTTTTGTAATTTCGAAGTGGGAGTTACCACTTACAAATATCAAGGAGCGATTAATGTCACACATAAATCTTGAACTTTCCTTCAAACGACTGAAACTTGACACAGAATATTAGTCACTCCATAGTTGACCGTGAGAGGACACTGACTGCATTCTAAATGGGTCGTTCGCCACTCCTTCTTCATGTCACTTTCTCAAAGCGAACTTGAAGAATGTCAAGCCGAACTAGGTTGAGCAATTAAAGGCACGAATTAAAAGAGTGAAGGTAATCAGCTGTAGCCGAAGTCTAAAGAAAATATCAAAGTTAAGAAGAACTGGAAATCCAAAAGTTTTTCTTTCGCAGAATTTCAGAATAAAAAGAAAAATAATAAAACCAAGTATTTTATGAAGTTTTATTTACGAATAGAAGCAGACTGTAGGCTAACTGGAACAAGCAGACGACTGCTGGCAGATTTCGTGACATTATGCACGTGCGCGCGTTACCTTGCGAGTTTGTTGAGGTCGCATGTCTGAAGATCTAGAACACTTGCCAACGCTTATTATCGTCTGCATTGTTTTTGAACCTGATCGGGGACAACTGCTTCTCTTATGAGTGTTGTACACAAAATAAAAAAGTAAAATAAATTAAATAAATTGTATTTGTAATAATAATTGAATTGCAATACTGTATGTACTTAGATTGATAAAAGGACGTCAGTTTTGCTATTATTAATATTTAACCAAATATTGCATGTTTTGATGATTGGAATAATCACGTGTTTATGATGTATATACAATTACTTTTGCTTGGGAGAATTTGAACTGTTTATATTTTTACTGTCGGCGCCTTGATCCATTCGGCGTTTCGAAATGATCCAAGAAGGGCCAAAAATGAAAAAAAATAAATAATAAATAAATAAATAAAAATGGTTTTATTTATTTGTTAAATATATATATTTTTTTTCGATGGAGTGAGGCTAATAGACACACACGTTACTAAAGTTAACCATTATACCTGATATTTTAATATAACCTCCTACAAGTACAAACTTGTTCCATTGTATACCACTGATAAAATAACTTTGGAAGTCTTATTCTGTGAATACCTTTAAACGGTCTATGCTTGACTGAATTTCTGGAAAAGGGCAATAACAAAAAATATTTATTATTGCTCTTTTCGTCGATGCCTTTGCAAAGTTTGCCTTAGCAGTTTTTTCTTCCCTCCATAACTTTATTAAAAACTAATATAATTTTGCATAATGTTCAGTGTTGGTGATCACCCACAATAGTCTGGAACAATAACGCTTTAAAGATACAAAAACATAGGTAGCTTCTACTATTACTTCTTTGAACAGTTCGCATTTAGTATTTGTGCCCTTTTGTTCCCCATTGTTCTCATTCAATAGACTTCAATTAATGCCAATACCTATCATAATTTCCCTTTCCAAAATTAAAGCATTTTCCTTTAACGATTGAAACGTTATCTCTTTTGATAAACTTCACATTAATACATTATAATCACTACTTCTTAATGATATCTTATTGCAAATGTTCACTTGAAACACTGATTAAAAACTAGGTCAAGGACGTTGTTTTCACGTTTAGAATCTCTAACATGTTGATATAAAGAAAAAGTCATCTAAACGATCAAGAAATATGCTGCTTGGCAGTATATAATTTGATCAATTAGATGACTGGCGTTAGAGTGCCCACCCAGAACTTTCTGGAAAGGTTTTTCCGATAATACATACAGTTTTGTATGCCAATTACAATTTTCTGTATAAAATGTCATCGTATTCATCACACTCATTTGGTATGTAGCAAATCTTCAATCTCATTTTCGCTTTCCCATCATGTATGCCATATCGGCTTACCAGTACACTGGTGTGCAAAATTTAAGGACCAGTCAGGTTTTCACCTGTAGTTTCTCATAGGAGTGGCCTGGATATGGGAAAAGCATACCAACAACGGAAAGAAAACGGTACAGAGGGATTTTTGAATAAAATCTGCCATGATACAGATGCATCACTGTCAAAGATGGAACAAAGGGAAGAGGTGGTCCTCAGCAGGTGATATGACCACCCCTAATGTCGATGCAGGTTTTGCGCCGCCTGTCCATAATTAGAACAATGTTGTTCATAAGTTCTTGCGGTAACATCGTCCATTCCTCTGTCAGCGCCATCTTCAGCTGGCGAACATTTCCTGGTGGGTGTGGATGTGCCGCTAGGCGTCTCCCCAGAGCGTCCCATATGTGTTCGATGGGATTTAGATCGATGGAACGGGCAGGCCAATCCATATGAACAATGTATTCACTTTCCAAAAGCATATCACAGCTGCAGTGCGATGGGGTGTGGCGTTATCATCCATAAACACGAACTCGGAGCCAATGGTACTTCGGAACAGACGCACATGGGGAAGGATTACCTCAGTACAGTAGCGTGCACTAGTTACAGTACCGCCTTCCAGTATCTGGAGTTGTGTACGTCCATCCAAGATAACTCCTCCCCAGACGAGAACACCTCGACCGCCATTCAATCCCTTTCAGTGATGTTTGCGGGGTGATACCGTGTGCCAATCCTCGCCAGATTAGCTGACGTCCAGAATCTCTGCTCAGACTGAATCTACTCTTCTCAGTAAGGAGTACCTTAAGTAAAGATTTTGTGGTTGTAACCTTTAGAAATAGTTTTGGTCCTTAAGTTTTGCACACCAGTGTATCTTGATACTTCTCATCCATTGCATATGCTCTGCTCCAATCGATGTGCTTCTCGATTAAAAGCATAACATCTCTAGTTGTGCTTAGCTCCAAAGGAGTTAGTATTACTATTGGTGTGTGTAGTGGAAAAAAATGCAAGGAAGCAAGCTTATACAGCAAGAGCAAATAAAAAAAAAAAAAAACTTCCCACATCACCTGTTCGACCTGCTAGTAATCTATCTAGTTCCTTCTTACATTTCTTCAACTAATCACTTCCTCAGCACCACATGGAAGTCTGTTCTAATAATCGACCACCCGCAGGCTGAAGGCAAATTTCGCACATCTATCCTGCAACTATCCTTCCTCTATTTGAACTTATGACTCCTCATGTGTGGGTAGTCTGAGCAATGGGAAAATTGCTATCAGTATTGAGCTTACTCAATCCATTTTAAAGCCTTGAACACCTCAATTAGATCTCCTTGCAGGTGACTGATACAATATGCAATATGCAGACGCTGCAATATGCAAATTTGAAGTTTTAAAGCTTTTCTTGGTAACAGTACCCTTTTGTTTTCCCTCACTAATCTTGTTGTTCTTCTCTGCACTTTTTCCAGCAGATCCTTCCTAAAATGAGGATTCCATTAAGGAGGATAACATTAGTCGCAGAAGAGCAGCGCCTATTGAAAACCGCTCTCCGTCTTTTCCGCTCAACCATCCCTTCATCCATAGCAGTACTCAAGATATAGCCTAACTATTGCCTTATACGACGGGATAACCATCTCCTCATACTTGCTGGCGAAATTCCTGAATTTCGTCATTAACAAAACCCCATGAGTTTCCCTGTCTACCTGTTACACTGCTCAGAGAACTTCAGAGAGAGATGTCTGACTGCACAATTACCCCAAGTCTGTTTCGTTTTCCACTACCCTGAGTGTGGTACCACTACGTTAGTCTGGTATTACTGCTGCCCATAGGCAGTACTATACCTTGCGTTTCTCAATGTAAATCTTCAACTGCTACTTCTCAGCTCATCTGCCTAATTTTTTTAGATCTTGTTGCAGTAGCATACCTTGATTCCTGTTATTAAGCACCTTGCCAACATTTGTGTTATCTGTAAAAGTGGAAATTAAGCCTGATATTTCTTCATCAATATTATTAAATAAAGATTGAAAACAACAATGGGCCCAGCACTGAACCCTGAGGTATTTCACTAATAACATTAGTCCCAGAAGAGCAGCGCCTATTGAAAACTGCTCTCAGTCTTTTCCGCTCAACCATCCCTTCATCCATAGCAGTAACTTTTTCCTAATTCTAAGTTAACTGTCATGTTAGGACCAGGCAAGACCAAACTTATAAGCCCATCTCTATTATCTCCATAAATTTGATGTGTTCTGTAGTCGATTTGCCTGTTTTGCTAGACGAAAAACTGGATGTTCATAAATTGCGTGTGTTCTCTAGTCGATTTGCTCGTTTTTTTCTAGAAGAAAAACCCGAGTTTCAGGGGGGGGAGAGAAAAAACCAATTTCCACATTACGTGTTCATCCCCCTCTAAGAATTTATCCATATCTTTTCTTGAATTTATTCGAACTACCCACTTCCACAGCACCAGATATTGAAATTTGTTCCAACAACCAAGTACCCGCTGGCTGAAGGAAGAAAATTTATCCTGCCTTCAGCCAGCGGGTAGTCGATTGTTGCATGCCATTTATTCTACGACCATCCTCAATTTCGATTTATGCCCTTTCGGGTGTGTTATCTGAGCAACAATAAGGATAACATCATGATAGGGCATAGATTTTTTAGATAAAGAATATAGATTCTTTATAGGACATGCGTTCTACAAAACTATTGATATCATCGCAAAATTTGGATTTGAAATCTTAGAACAATCCTTTTTATAGTTCTGACTTCGCTCTTTTTGAACACTTGCAGAAGCAGCATATATAAAGTTTATTTTCTTTACCATAAAAATTGCAATTACTTTTGAATTAGTCTTTTAATTATTGGAGAACAAAGTTATTTTCTTGGATCTATAAAGTTTTAGAATTCTTGTTGTTGAACCGACTTTTAATGTTGGCACTTAATCGAGAAAAGCACTACTGCATAAATACAAAGGTAAAAGTACAAAGCTGGTTTCTCCTTCTCTGGGGAAACTCTTCAGCAAAGCTACTGATTCTCTGCACGCAGCTTTATGAGTTGTATAGAGATAGCGAGGCCAGTTGGGACATGTACATAACAAGGGTTATCTGTAATGGATTACGGCTGCTCACCAGTTATCTTAACTAGAATCCTTAACCTCTACGTGCGTGACAGAAGGTTAGACGTATTATATCCTCTTCTAGTCTTCATTCCGAATGCATTAATGGGAAGTGTGCCAGAATCGTGATGAAAAGTAAAAAACGCTTTTGCCAGACAGTTCGCCTACGTCTACCCCGGAAATCTATACTAAGTTATAGAATTTTTCGTGCACACAAGACTTCGAAAACCAGTGTAACAAAAGATCATCACTATGATTTAAGCTTTCTGCAAACTCCATTTGAATTAAAATCGTGACATTTTTCAGAATCACAGAAGAAACTATGAAATATTCGTAATGCCAAATTTATTTGTGGTAATATTGTCTTCAAATATTAATCTAAATAGGAGAAATACAAAAATAATTTCTGTTAACATTTCTATATATTATTAAAAATGTGAGTTTATAAAAGTATTCAGTGATTATTAAAAATTTTGTGAATTTTAATTTATAAATTTTCATTTGTTAATTCATTATTAGTTTATTACTTATTCATTTTCATTTATTAGCAATTCATTATATTAGTGATTAGCCATATACCCATCGAAATTAAACATTTAACATCACACCCCCCACAAAATAAAATTTTATTTTGTATTCGTTTATTTTACTTTTGTACCCCTAACAGAAATGCCCTCCAGGGAGAGCGTCCCTTTCGCCCATGGCACAGTCGCATGCAGTTTATACTCCAAACAGTGGACAGTATATCATATTTCCCCAGGAAATTATTTGGATTTGGACTTCCCAGCGTTGTATTCCAAAGGGGCCTATTGATGCGCAGTAAAAGTTACAGTAATCTTCCATTCCATATATCCCTTGTTCTCGCATCACTTGTGATGGCTGGTCATCCTGACCCCAATTTCCCAGTTGGTACAGGCACAACTAAGGCTGTGAGGCGTCGGTGTATTTTGTCTACGTTGCGTGTATTGTACAGTCAGGTTGCTGGATGAAAAATTTCAATTTCTGGAGATGAAACATGCAACCCTTGCTGGAGACTGACTAATTCGGCCAGGATGCAAAAAAAAACCTTTACAACAAGTCGGGAACAGCCACCGTACTTGCTGTTTCAGAGGCAGAAGCGTTTAACTACTTGACACCAACTCCTAAAAACCATGCCGTCCACAGAGCAATATGGCCTTAGTTGCTAATGCTCCTAAAAACCAAATAACAACAATAACATGCCGTCCACCCCCCATGCTTGGTATAATAGTTTGGGCCAGTGGCGAATCTACGATACCAACAGGTTCCCTATCGCGGAAGACGATATAGGATTAGTGCATCCCGACTGGGCTGATCTTAATGTAAATGCTTGAAAAGAGGCAGATGTAAGTTCTAATGGGAAATATGTTTTCATGTACTGTACATTGCTGTAACAATAAAATTAATAGTATATATTCAATATAAATAAAATAAGCTTCATTAGTCACATAAATCGGGTTTTTTTCATATATTTAAAAAAAAAACACTCGAAATTAGCTTTTGTTGCTCATGAGGGGGCGACTGTATCATACTCAGTTAACAAACACTTATTGGGTAAACACTGGAAATGAGAACAACAAACGCCATCGTAATGCATGATGAGAATGATAGGCGGTTTATTCTAGCTTGTATTAAATACATAACTTATCGCATTTTATTACAACTGGTATTCAGTTTATTTTAATACTGTAAATTTCAGATATATTTCTTTTAAGTTTTATACATGCGTTTTGATTTTCAATAAAAAAAATATCAAATTTTATACTAAGAATGGTAATTTAGCAGTAATTTTAATAGGGAAATAATAGTAAATGTATGCTTTTTTTTTTTTTTTTTTGGCTTGTTTAAGCCGACACTAATGTGGCATATTATGGAACATAGCAATAAAAATATGCAAGTATATTGATTCGACCATCGCCTTGAACTAAAAACTTTTGGCAAAGACTTGGCTTGGTAAGTTTGGGTCACAGACTGTAACTATGGTTACCATGTCTATAGGTTTTACTCGTATAACAGAAGCTAATACGCTGCAGCTATAGTTACGATGTTTCAAAATGTATCCAGTGTAATTATTTATAGATATTTTTTGGCGACACATTTCTAGACTAATAGTTATTTCAGAAGCGGAAGAGCGTAGGGAGGAGAGCTGTGAAGGGCATAGAAACTGTTTCATTAAAAATAAAATAATTAATAAATAAATAATAATAAAAAAATTAATTAAAGAAATACTGTACTTTTAAAAAAGCTGCGTATATTTGATTTTCCCCTTACTTTAATATTTGTTTAAAAATTTAATGTATTATAATGTACAGTGGGGCTTAGAGGGGAACAGGTATCCTGTGTCTTACCAGGCACTCAGCCTAAAACACTGATGGATCCAATATCTCTCTATTACAGAAGATTTAGGAGAAGTCCGGTTGGCCTGCCTCCCTAAAATCCACTCATGCACACCTTCTCGATGGTAAGCCCTGTTACGTCACTTAGGTGGCAACGAACGTGTAGAGTGGTTCTCTTCAAGACGCCTGGTCAGCGTGAAGAGGAAAAGACCAAACCCTCCAGCAATGAGAGCACAACAATACAAATGGCCCTCAGTCCCCAGCAGCTTTCACTCTCCCTCTTACGGCAGCGAGAGGATCAGAGTGGAAGCAGAGGGTGCTAAGAATCTCTGGGTACGACCATGCTGCCATGCACGGAAATTGAACTTGGCCTGTTATAACGTACGATCACTCATCGGTGAAGACAGGATATTAGAGCTGGAAAAGGAATTAGAAAATGTGAATTGGAATATCATCGGTTTGGCTGAAACAAGAAGAAGAAATGAATCACTTATACGTTTATCAAGTGGAAATCTGCTGTACACCAATGGAAACAGTGAAAGGAGTGAAGGTGGAGTTGGGTTTCTGGTCCATAAAGATTTTAAAAACAACATCTTGGAATTCAAAAGTACATCACCAAGGGTGTCAAGACTAATACTCAAGATTTCTAAGAGGTACGAGCTAAAGATTATAATGATTTATGCACCAACATCGAGCCATGATGATGAAGAGGTTGAAGAAATGTACACTGAAATTGAGAGTCTTCTAGATGAGCAGAAAACCCACTACACTATTATTATGGGGGACTTCAATGCTAAGGTTGGAAAAAGGCAAAACAGCGCAGAAAGAGGAACTATAGGAAATTTTGGAATTGGTGAAAGAAATAAAAGAGGTGAAAGACTTGTGGAATTTGCAGAATCTCAAGGAATGTCAGTAATGAACACTTTTTTCAAGAAAAGGGTGAACAGAAAGTGGACATGGAAGAGTCCAAACGGATTAACAATTAATGAAATCGACTTCATCCTCACTAACAGAAGATATATTGTGAATGATGTTACCGTCCTGAATAAGGTAAATGTTGGAAGTGATCACAGAATGGTAAGATGTACACTTGATATAGATGTAGGAAAGGAAAGGAAAAAACTGACTCGAGTAAATAATACAAAGGTCTTTGAAATAACAGAGGAGGAGAAAAAGCAGTATGTACTGGAACTTAAGAACAAGTTTGAGCTTCTGCAGACTGCTCAGGACCAAGATATCAACGAGGAATATTACAACTTTCTGAAAGTGATAAAGCCCAAGAAACCTATAGGGAAACAGAAATCCAAAGAAGAAAAAATTAGTCAAGAAACACTTGTCATGATGAACCAAAGACGACAAATGAAGAGCAAGAAAAACACTGACAGGGAGAAAATTGAGTATACTGAGTTATGCAAAGCCATTAGAAAGAGACTCAGAGAGGACATAAGAAGATTTAACACAAGAAAAGTAGAACAAGCATTAAGGGAAAACAAAGGATTTAAATCAGCAGCCATGAGCAGTAATACAGAAAGACAAATGATACTGAAACTGAAGAATAGCGATGGTGTACTTATAAACAGCAGAGAAGGCATAATTCAAATAGCAGAAGACTACTATAGAGAATTATACAAGGAGCGAGTGAATGATACCAGCAGTGGGGAAGATGGATTGCAAAGTAGCAACACATACGACATACCCGATATTCTTCCTGATGAGGTAGAACATGCATTGAAGAAAATGAAGAATCGGAAAGCCCCGGGGGAAGATGAAGTTACTGTAGAGTTGTTAAAATTGGGAGGAAGAGACATAACACAAAAACTGGCAAGGCTCTTCACAAAGTGCATTAGAAAAGGTGTGATGCCTAAGCAGTGGAATAATGCAATCATAGTTTTGCTGCATAAGAAAGGAGATAAATCAGAAATTGGAAATTATAGACCAATTAGCTTGTTATCCCATATCTACAAGTTGTTCACAAGGGTCATTACTAACAGATTAGAAAGAATACTTGATGAGAATCAACCGAAAGAGCAAGCTGGCTTTAGGACAGGATTCTCAACTATGGATCACCTTCACGTAATATCACAGCTAATGGAGAAAGCAAATGAATATAAAACACCATTATGCCTGGCATTTGTGGATTATGAAAAGGCATTTGACTCCATACAGCATAAGGCAATGTTTCGGGCACTGGAAAGACAAGGCATAGATACTCCATATATTATGATTTTGAAGAAAATATATGAGAGTGCTACATCCTTTATTAGACTAGACAAAGACAGTAGCAAATTTAAAATCGAGAAAGGAGTTCGACAAGGAGACACAATATCTCCGAAGCTGTTTACCGCTGCCCTTGAGGAAGCTTTCAGAAGATTAGACTGGTCGCAGAAAGGAGTCAATGTGAACGGGGAGTACCTAAACCATTTACGATTTGCAGATGACATTGTGGTCATAAGCCACGATCCCAAAGAATTAGAGGAAAATCTTAATCAGTTATGCACAGTTAGTAAGGATTTTGGACTAAAGATGAATATGGCTAAAACAAAAGTAATGATGAACAAGTATGCCACGGAAAGGGAAATAATGATTGAAGGAGCAGTAATTGAAAAGGTGGAGTCATATACTTATCTGGGACAAGTTATTAGCTGTAATAATGATAAATGGCTGGAAGTCAAGAGAAGAATAAGTTTTGGATGGATAGCATTCAGGAAATATAGTCACATACTGAAGAGCAATATCCCAGTTTGTCTGAAACGTAAAATAATGAATCAATGTATACTCCCCACCATGACTTATGGAAGTGAAACTTGGGCACTCACCAAAAGAATGGAAGAGAAGCTAAGAACTACACAGCGAAGAATGGAACGAATTATATTGGGAATCAGACTGTTAGATAAGAAGAGGAACACATGGTTTAGGCAGCAAACTCAAGTAAAGGACATTCTTATCAAAACTAAAGAACTAAAATGGTCTTGGGCAGGACACATAGCTCGAAGACATGATGACAGATGGACTAAGAAAATAACAGAATGGCACCCAAGAGGAGCTAGAAGAAAACCTGGAAGACAAAGGCGGAGATGGATAGATGAAATTCATGAGTTTTTGAGTAGTAAATGGATGGCCAGTGCTCAAAACAGAAGGAACTGGAAAGTTGCTGGAGAGGCCTTCATCCTGCAGTGGATTGAAAATGGCTGATGATGATGATGATGATAATGTACAGTATTTAATGTATCATAAAAACATAACTGTTGTTTGGCGCATTTAATACCACTGCCACTAATTTATTTATTTATTTATTAAATAGAAAATTCTAGTTATTGGGTTTTGCAGTTGGCCAGGCAATATATAGGCAGTGAACTGTGGCTAAAAGAAAAGCAGGTTTCAAAAATGTCCGATATCATTGCGTACTTCAAGATTTCCGGAAACACAGCATAGCATGAGTTCACGGTCTTAAACATGAGTAGATGGCGCTGTATAATGGTTTCATTTTCTTCAATGCTTTCAGTATAACCAGTACAAATGTTGCCAATTATTGGATACTTTATGTTTGGTTATTCAGTGCATTATTATTATATTAGTCAGTTCGTCAGTAATAAACTTATTGTTATATTAAATGCTGTGTTATGTGTTTGTGTCAAAACAACTAAGGCTGTGAGGCATTTCCGTGTATTCTGTCCGTACATTGCGTGTATTGTACGGTCAGGTTGCTGGATGAAAAATTTCAATTTCTGGAGATGAAACATGGAACTCTTGCTGGAGACTGACTAATTCGGACAGGATGCAAAAAAAAAAAAAAAAAAAAAAAAAAAAGGGGTGCATAAAAATAAGGCTAATTTCAATGCAAAGAAATAACAGTTTATCATCTTTTCTAAATAACTTGTCGTGCAGCATTCTGATATTTTTCAGCCATTGTAAAAGATTTATTTGGAGAGAGAGAGAGAGAGAGAGAGAGAGAGAGAGAGAGAGAGAGAGATCTGTTGTTGTAGAGTTTTTAAGTGCGTCGATGACTTAGACCATATTGTGTCGTTGTATATTAATACCAGCACAAGTGTGTTTTCACGTGTACGATTTACGTGTTATGCAGGCTGCAAAATTCGTAATAACTAGAGGGGAAAACCATACTCCCTCGGGCTGAAACCGGCTAAATGTGGCCTTGATTGAAGATGATTTTGGAAGTTCCTCCAGTCATAGACGGGAATTGAACCCAGATCTCTCCAAACGAGTGACAAGCGGCGAAACCAATATATTATTAAGAAAGGACAAATCAATATAGGGGATGAATTTTTTTTCACATCCTTCGGTCTCCTCGTTCCATATTTTTACACTGCTTGATGTATGCGATAGAGTATTATCGTACAGGAAACTGTACGATAATGCTATAACGCATTACTGTTGATCTATCAAAGTCTGGTCACTGCAGATCTGTCAAAATGTCACTCGGAATTGATTTTTTCTGACATGACTCATCACGAACAATTTAACACGACATTACATTACTGTATATAACGTATATGAAACACCACTGCGCTGACTGACATTTTTCACAGCGTGACTAAGTTAGTCGGTCTCAGGCGAGGGCAGCATGGTTTTTCTCCCGGAAACTCGGATTTTTCGTCCAGCAAACAGAAAATCAACCTCAGAACACACGCAACATACAGACAATATACATGGAGCAATATGGCCTTAGTCGCTAATGGTCCTAAACCCCAACAACAACAACCCTTGTTATGTCATTATGACGAGTGTTCCATCCATTTCAAGCCTTGATCTGAACTGTGAATGCAACTCGTAATTGAAATCGGTTGCTTCCGCTGTTCAATGGTACAAGGATGATGGGCTAAGCTCAACTGTAAATGTCTTCTGTTGCTGTGATGTGAGTGAGGACTTGTAAGCAGATGCTCTGCTATAAAACATGCCATGCAGCTCCCTGTGAGGCTGCTGACACACACAGATATTCCAATGGACATTTGGAACTAAGGATGTCTCTCGATTCGTTTTTATCAATTTCTTCGGAGATCGGTGATTCCTATTAATCAGTTTTTTGGCCTGCGCGTCCATCAGTGCATATGTACATAATTCTTCTATCTTTTCTCTACATCCGTCATGATTGATTTTTCAAAGTTAAAAGGTATAGTTGTCGCACGCAGTGACATTACTGATATGGAATCCAACGATTAAGCTTTTTTGAAACATTGTCTGATTCCTTCTCATTAAAAACTGTTCCTGCTTTGAATATGTCTCGTTCGCGGCGTTCACTACATTTAGAGGGGTATTCGAATACTTTTGGCAGGGCAGGCCAGGGCAGTGTGTGTGTGTGTGTGTGTGTGTGTGTGTGTGTGTGTGTGTGTGTGTGCGTGTGTGTGTGTGTGTGTGCATGCGCGTGTGTGTGTGTGTGTAACAGAAAAGATTAGTAAACGTTATATATTAATTTAATCAGTAGTATCGAGCTGAAGTTCCTTGGTTGATTTCCTATTTCGTCCTGCGAAAAGCCAAATCCACCCTCGTCCGAGATCAACTAACTCGACCACCTCGTGAAAAAACAAGTCAATAAAATTCCTCCCATATTTGACGGCATTCTAGATTTTTCATAAGTTACTGAAGGACGGTAATTATAACCATTGTGCTACCCGTGGGAGCAGGAGGATCAGCAGCCCGGTCTGGGTCTTAATCCCTCGTGGGTAGCGTAGTTGGTATAATCACTGTCCCCTCTACACCTGGTGGAAAAGACCTGAGTTTGAATTCTCTCAATGATGCGAGGATTTTTTTTTTTTTTTTGTATCTCTTTCACAACGTTGTTGATTAGTCGGTCTCAGGTGAGTGTAGCACGTTTCTCCTCCCCCGGAAACTCGGGTTTTTCATCCAGCAAACAGTTAGTCGACCACAGGACACGCAATTTACAGATATATTATATATAGCCTAAGTTGCTGATGCGCTTAAAACTCTTACAACAACAACAACAACAACAACTGAATCTTAATTTTTATTTAAGTTACAAAGGGGTGAATTTGCTTTCCTCGGGCAGATGCCAGCTTTTGATGCAACTAACTCTTCCTAGATGCACACGATAGCTGTAACTTGATTTCAGACAACCACCGTCTCCATAGAAATAATAATAATAATAATGAAAAAAAGAAAAAATGGTATTGAGGGAATACCATTATTTCTGTTTTACGAAAATAAAATTCTTCATAAAAATTTAGTGACATTCGGTGGTCTTACAAAACCAAACTGGTGTCAACACTAACAGAGCTCTAACTTGGTAGTCGTGCACCCAGGACAATATAAAAATTTTTATATCTCATCCTCCCCCTTCAATGAACATTATAAATTAACAATGAATAAATAATTGGTGAAATACTGCACAATGAGTATCGCCCTCACTCATGTTATTGATTACTTTTAAAATCACGGTTTTGTGCCCCCCCCCCCCGTTTTGATAAGCCCGGAGCACCATAGGAGGTATATTAAGAAATATAAAGGGAAGAGCGTCAGCAGGTTCTGACATTGTATACTATATACCTCTGCATGCAGAACAGTAGTTGTTAGATTGCACTTACACAATTGAATTTCGCTCGATTATCACAATATATGTGAAATGAATCATATTATAAGATCATGATTTTTTGAGAAATTAGTTTTCCTTTATCATGTCAGTTTTATCATTATGAATTTACTTATGTATAATATAACACTGGGTTGGTTTTGCATTAGCAGTAATCTTTTGTGGAGGAACGGACTTGTCTGTGGCACTGGTGAAAGCTCAACGTCGGAAACAGCTGATATAAGTTTGTAGTTCGCTCATGTGGGGGGGGGGGGTTAGTTTTTGAGTGTTTGCGAGGAAGAATGAATCAGTTTCGACATCTTTTCGTCTTCCAACGTGGAATGATTGTTGGGAGCAAGACAAGCAGGCAGGCACCAGAATCTCGAAAACAATCAACATGGTTAAGTGCTCGAGTTCTCTAGCTCAGCAATGAACAACAAGCCAAAGGTCACACGTGGGACAGCCAAGTGTGGTCGACTCCTGTGGTGAGTGTCATGCATCTCATCTGGTAACATAGTATCAACACAGCACACACAGGCCCATCTAACCACTCTACACCGTAGGAACAGCAGGACCAATATCCACATGGACATGCACCGGACATAGCTCG
The DNA here is from genome assembly GCF_048544385.1 of Mastigoproctus giganteus. Taxonomy (NCBI): domain Eukaryota; kingdom Metazoa; phylum Arthropoda; class Arachnida; order Uropygi; family Thelyphonidae; genus Mastigoproctus; species Mastigoproctus giganteus. Next base: position 230,122,309 of record NC_143577.1, read on the forward strand.
TATAGGCCTTGCAGTCGACTGCCGTCACAGGTACTCATTCTCACTGCGAGAGAGAAGACACTGCGCCTTGCATGACTACGTCAGTACCAACGCTGAACTACCGATATGTGGAAGTCTGTCGCCTGATCTGATGAATTCCATTTCTACTATATCATGCTGATGTGTGTATCCACATTTGGACAGACCAACATGAGGCCACAGCACCTGGATGCACTGTCGGTGTTCGACAGGGTGGAGGCAGTGGTGTTATGGTTCCGGTACTGTTTTCGTGAGATCCCTGTGTCCTCTGATCACCGTTAATCAATGACTCGATGAGAAAGCATACCTTTCTGTCTTCGCACTAAGTAGAGCCTTTCATGATGACAGTGTATCCAAACAACTCCGCTCCAAACAACAAGACAGCGTGCCATGCCACAAGACCCAGTAGTTGCTAACTGGTTTCAGGAACATGGCAAAGAATTCTCCGTCCTGCCACGACCGCCAAACTAAGCAGATCTCAACGCAATTGGGCAATGGAACCTACTGGAAAAGGCCATTCACTGCTACGACCATCCACTCAACAAGGTGCAGGCATTACTGGATACATTGTGCAACGCATGGCCACCACTACCACAGGGAACCTAGCAACACCTTGTGGAGTCCATATCAAGACGTGTACGGGCTGTATTGTGGGCAAAGGATGGTCTCGCGAGGTATTAGGTAGGTGTTAATAATGCAAAGTCAACGCAGTGTATATATACTGGTGTTCAAAAAAAGTGCATCACCTAGGAATTTCACATTTCTAACCGTTTTTCGTGATGGTATGTTAAACACGACAATTATGGCTGAAATGTTATCAGACCTCAATTTGCTTCAGTTTATTATTTTAAATGGAAAAAAAAAATGAAAAGTTCACCAGGTGCAAACTAATATTTAGTTGAATCGCCTCTGGCTCTGATGACAGCAGCACACTGTCGAGGCATTGACAAGATCAGTTTTTGAAGATAATCAACTGATAGTTCCAAACACGAAATATGGCTTCTTGAGTTCACGAAGGGTCTTTGGTTTCTTTCTGGCAACTGCAGATTCCACATGATGCCAACGGTTCTCTATAGGATTCAGGCCTGGGCTGTTTCCTGGCCAGCTAAGAGTTGTAATGGACCATTCTTCCAACCATTTTTTAACCTGTAACAAATGTAAACACATTACTGTCGAACCTCTAATGCAGAAATGAAGCTAAAGTAACTACAGAAGTGCCTAATTACACTTTTCGCCCGATGACAAGGAGCATAAGAGTCGTCCTGAAAGATGTAATTACTTGGCAGGTTGAAATGGTCTCTAATGGAGGGCAGCAATTTGCCTTCCAATATAGCCAGGTATCTACTGGCATTTACGGAACCTTTTATAAACTACAGGTGATCTACTCCGCGATATGAAATGCACCCCCATATCATTTGGCTGGTAGGGAATTTCACTATAGACATCAGTGTGGATAGTGTTCTTCACCACGTCTACAGCAAAACGTTTGTCTCCCATCAGAGCCATGCAGGTTGAATTTCTTCTCATCCGAGAAAATAACTGACTTCCACTGCTCGAGGGTTCATTTGAAATGCTCCTTACACCAAATTAATTGTGCCTTTTTCATATTTTGTGTGAGGAGGGGCTTCTTCTTAGGACGACGGGCTACAAGTCCATTTTTGAAGAGGTGTCCTCTGACTGTTACTACACTTGCTACCACTCCAGAATGTTCTTCCCATTCTCTTTTCAGCTAAGACGAAGCTTTATGGTTTTTTAAGGCATAAGTGCTTCAAAATGCAGTTCTGTTTTGGCTGATCTTGTATAGATCTTGTTTGCATCCGGTTTCTTTTTTCCTATCAGCAGAACCAGTATTTTTGAGTTTGGAAAGATATCTACTCACTGTCGACTGATTACAAGACACTATAAGCAATATGACGAGAAGAACATCCGTCCTCACGTAAAGCAACAATAGCACTCTTTCTTCGTGGTGTCAACTGCACGTAACTCGCCATCTTGACACAAGCAAGGAATGATTGCAACTCTTGCAGAGCGTGCTTATATATCTGAAAGTAACAGCTGATGCAATATTACATCATCACCCACGCGTGTCAATCTTATCTGATTCAATCTGTAAGAAATATTGCCATATACCTACGTTATTCGAAGACGATTACAATTTTAAGGGGTGATGCTCTTTGTTTGAACACCAGTGTATACTGTATTTATTATTTTTTTTTTTACTAAAATATTTTTGTATGTTTCTTCTGCAATTAGAGCGCGCCTAGTGGGTTTTTGTGATGTTGAAAAATGCCTTTTCAGCATCACAAAAGCAGCATCGGCTGCCTTTAAACAACTTACAAATAATATATATATATTTTGACGTGAAAACGTCTATGCTGGGGGTACCCTACGGTGATCAGGCTGTCACGAAAAGTGAAACGTCTAACCGCTGTTATATTTCCATAACTAATAGACAATAGTATAAACAATTATACTTATTTTGTTGGGTATATAATGCCGTCGACGAATATGTAAGAAAAAATGATAAATTTTGATATTTAAATAACTACTTCGTTCAGTTACTTCGCATTTGTCGAGCAGTGCGGTTGTGTTTCATTTAGTTAAGTTGTGACGATGCCGAAAGTTGCATCAACTAAACGTGTTCAAAGATTTCAACAAAATCACAAATTTAACGTTGAAAAGCAAGCACCAAAGTCGGCGGCGGAACGCAAGAGAGAGAGAGAGAGAGAGTCGTAAGCGTAAACGCGAGCAAGACCAATTAGAGGCAGATGTCCGGCCATCAACATCGAAAAGAACAGTGCAATCAGGAATGAAGATCGTAAAAAGTGTTATACGTTAGCTTCAAAATAATTTGAAAGAACGTTTTTGAACAACTTGTTCGGATATATCTGCAGTGTTTGCGACTGACTGTGGTTTCAGAATGTTTTGAGATTACCAATGCCAAACCATATACAAATTCTTGAAGATGAATTTCCAGAAGCAGAGAACGTGGCATCGTTTATGCTTTGCAATTCATGCTTCACAAGCTTAGAATCGGGAAATGTACCGTTGTTATCCAAGTCCAATGGCTTCATATATCATCCGTTTCCATCGAATTTACCGCCGCTCGATTATATAAGCCAGAGGTTCCCAAACTTTCTCGGTTCACGGCGCCCTTAGTGTCCCAGTAATATTTTCACGGCACCCCTAAGCCAAAATAAATACCTAACACAGTGGTTTTCGACCTTTTAATATATAATCATTTTATTCTTTATATAGAGGTACTAAATAAAGATCAATTATAGATCACACCAAAATTAAAAAAATACGGTACAATGGATACCGTACACCTTTTTATAATGAAATAAATGTATAAATTTAAAATAATAATAATAAATAATAATAATTTTAAATAACTTAAACCCAAATTACACGGCACCCCAAGAATGTTGTTGCGGCACCGCGGTTGAAAACCACTGGTATAAACGAAAGGTTGGTTTCGGCTAGATTGCCATTCATGCAGATTCGACATTTGCGATATGAAACTGGCAGTTATGGTATCGTCGGACAAGTCATAAATGTTCCAGTCGACGTGAATAATATGGTTAGAGAGTTGTCTCGTGCTTTAGACGACGATTATGCATTCAACGTTCACATCAAGAAGCAATTCATAAATCGACTTACTTGCAAGGATATGCGAGAAAAGAAACGGTCAAATCGTGGCTAAGTAATCGTGACTCAATACTCCTCTGTACAAACGTTATAACATCACAGCCGATCGTCAGTTGCTTGCTACAGTTTCATCGAGAGTTACCAATGGCGAACAAGTAGACAATGTAGGATCATGAATGATCTTGATGTAAATGAAAATACCGAATAAAATAAAACTGATTTTATTAAGCTTAAATTGTATTTTTTCATTTTACATGACGTTATTCACGGATTCACCTTCGACACCATGGAGCCAACGTCGATTTTTTGTTCAGTTTTTTTTTTTTTATATATTTTAACACATGCGGCTGACGTGAAGCGCGGGCCTGCGTACGTCGTTCGTTCTAAGTTTCACTGAACTTTGCTCATCTATATCTTAAAATATGATTATTTTCTTTATACTATTTTTGTCGGAAAGGTAATATCTTTTCTTTCCCGAGATCCATCACTATGACGTGAGCAATTCTATTATTTTTAGAAGTAACCATACGTGTTAAATACTGCGACGTCGGGAAATGTTACAAGAGTCTATTTCAATCTGGCAATATTTTCTGAAAACATTATAAAATACATTAAAAAATGATAATAATGAAAACAAAAATTATCCTGACAAAAAGCTTTAAATGGATATCTTCAGTTTTCCTCTGCACGCTCACAAGCGTTAAATGTTTCCTGCATTTACCAACGGCCTTCTTATTTCAGTTTCAAACACACACACACACACTCCAAATAGTAAAAGAAATGCAATACAAACAGAGCGATTCAACTAGTGACCTTCAGAAATACTGCACCCAGCAAGTGTATACACAAACAGCATACTACAATTTCAGTTGTTTTCTTCTGCAATGTGGAGTTCTCAAGTTATAGAACATGCAACAGAATAAGTTATTCCAGCCGGTTGTAGGATTCTGAAATCGTTACTAGCTGTTCGAACCAGTTGTTTGAGATGAGTATTTATAATTTGCTACGTACGTGATTATCTCACTTCATTTTGTGTTAATGAATACAAGCACATAATTATTAGCTAAACATTAATGAATCAAAACTCATATATACTAGACAACTCATTTAAATTAAGAAAATATTGAATATCGAAATATTTTATTGAGTGCGGCACCTAGCGAACGGTTGCATTTCGTCTGCTTCTTTAAAATATAGCTTCGTTTATTTGTCAAAATCTAGAACTTATAATAATAATTATTAGTATTATTAAAATAATAATTAATTATTTAATAATAAAAATTCCCCTCTCGTCTTTTTAATTTTTTTTTTTTTAAACTAAAGTCAATGAACTGCAAAATCCTGTTCTGTTTCCTTTCAGAATAACTATAATCAGCTTGTCAGTTTTGTAATACAACGTAAGTAAACACGTTGCATGCCTTTTTTACTATTTTATATTATTCAAATTTATAGCTTAGCGTAGACTGAATAATGTCCACGCAACAGAATAATTGTCCATGCTAAATGCAGCAATCGGGCACAGCGATTTTATACATCAAGAGTGAGATGTGTATGAACATTGATTCCTTTTCAATTTGTATTTAGATAATACAGATATTTGCAAACTACCAAAGAACTGAGACATATTTCAACTATGTTTCTACTTTTATGTATAGTGGGATTAAGGCCCCCAAAACATTTTATTTTATATAATTGTATTTCCATGTGTAGACGCTTGTAAAAGCTACCGGTGTTGAAGATACGAGTTCTTTGACTCTCTGATTATTATTATTATTATTATTATTATTATTATTATTATTATTATTGCTGCTGCTCTTATATTATTTCTCCCTGATTGGGGGTTCCACCTCGTGACGGGTATTGCTACCAAGTAGGATTGTCAGAGAGTTCCTAGACCAACAGTAACATCAGACATGACAACAACCACCCTGTGGTTGTTGTCATGTCTGATCATGTCTACAGGTGTTCAGGATTGCGACTTTCCGAAGTTCCTTGTAGGTGTTCGCTGGGAGACCTGTTGCTACTAGGCTGTTATGTAGGGTCTTTGGCACCATACCTGTGGTTGACACGATGATCGGGATGGTCGTTACTTGTTACATATGCCACATCTCTTTGATCTCCTGTCTTAGGTTCGTGTACTTCCTGATTTTTTCCCCATGGATTTTCTGCAGGTTGCCAATGTTGGGTACTGTTATGTCAATCAGATAGGTAGTCTTTTCCTTCTTGTCCACAAGGGTTATGTCCGGTCTGTTGTGCGGGATTGTCCTATCCGTTATTATGACGCGGTCCCAGTACAGCTTGTGGGTTGGGGTCTCTAGTACTGCCTGGGGTATGTCTGCCAGGTACTTGTAGTATGGTACTTGTAGTATGGTACACTTTCTTGTACTTGTAGTATGGTACACTTTATAGGTGGAACAGGACCAGGGTATGTCTGCCAGGGGCAAAGGTTGATGACGTTGTAGAGCGAATATCATCTTTTAAGGGCATAAAAGGTGATATAATTGTACACATTGGCACTAATGATATTAAGAGTAGGAGACCGGCAGAATTACTTAACAAGTACAGGTCACTGTTGAACAAAAGCCGAGAATTAGGGTTGAATTTGAAAGTGTCTGCAATTCTGCCCAGACACGATAGGAGGGAGTATATGATGAGAGCCTTGTCGATCAATTCGGCCCTGGAAAGATTGTGCAAGGCTCAAGGGGTAGAATTTTTTTCAGCCTGGACTGTACTTGTTAACGGGAGAGATTGCTTCTACAGGGATGGGATACACTTAAATAGAAAGGGTGCAAGAATATTTGCTGATGCTATCGAGGCAGTGTTAGGTGGGTCGGAAAACTGATAGCTTGGGGGGAGACAAAGACCAATAGATTGACAGTAGCCACTGGCAGAGGTGAAAGAGATTCTTGCACTGCTTCTATTAGAATGAGCAGAAGCCTGAAAAACAAGATGCATGATATTTCAGAGACTGCTGGGAGCCATTGCGGTACAAGTAAACACATGGGTTGTGTTAGGGTAGCTAAGAATAGAAACAGGTGCAGGTATACTTGCGTGTACACCAATGCTAGGAGTTTAGTAAATAAATTTGATGAATTTGAGGTATTGCTAAAAACATCAAAGGCAGATATTGTTGGGATATCAGAGACATGGTGTCACACAGATATAAGGGATGCAGAACTGGAATTTGGGGAGTACAACTTCTACAGAAAGGATAGACAGGATAGGAAGGGGGGAGGGGTTATGCTATTAGTTAAGAAACACATAAAAACCAAGGAAGTGAAGCCAGTCGACATCGCTGGACAGTGCAGTGTTGAGTCAGTTTGGTGTGACATAAGCATTGGGAGATCAAAATTGAGAGTAGGAGTGTGCTATAGGCCTAATGACTCTGATGAGTATAATAAGAAACTATACAGGGAAATAGAGTGGGCCAGTAAATCAGAGAGTCTTATAATGGGAGATTTTAATTTCCCAGATATTGACTGGAATTTGTGGGTTGGTCACTCACACACTAGCAGGGCTTTTGTGGATTTATTGGATGATTGTTTTCTACATCAGCATATTCGGGAGGCAACTAGAGGGAGTAATACTCTTGATTTGATTATCAGCAGTGATTCTTCATGCATTAAGAATCTGCAGATAAATGAACCACTAGGTGGCAGTGATCACAGTGTGCTGAAGTGGGATTTACTAAAAGAGGTAACTACCATTAGGGGTAAAGGGAAGGGTTATTGCTTCCGTAAAGGAGACTACGATGGACTGAGACAGAGACAGTATTTAAATTCTATACGGTGGGACCAACTGATGATGTTACCAACAGCAAATTCAAAATGGGAAGCATTCAAAGAACTTATCTTGGAAGCTAATAGGCTTTACATACCAACTAAGAAATATTGTTCAAGGTTTAGGCCAAAATGGATGTCAGATGAACTAATGAGGCATATGGCAGAGAAGAAAAATGCATGGGATACTTACAAATTAACACATGACACAGAAGCCTATGATAGATACAAGTTGATATGCAACCAAGTTACAAAGGAGGTTAGGCAGGCGAAGGCAGATTACGAGAAATCCTTGGCAAGGGATGCAAAGAAAAACAGCAAAGAGTTCTTTACTTATGTAAACTCTAGAAGGAAGGGGATGAATCAGATTGGTCCACTTGATATTGATGGGTCAACTGTTGATGATCCTGCTCAGGTAGCTAACAAACTAAATGAATATTTTGCATCGACATTCACACATGAGGAGTTATTCAGCGAGGGGAATGCCAGAGGTGTATTCAACTCTAGCAGTAAGCTACAAAATATTGAAATAACTGGGATTAAAGTGGAGGAGAAACTGTTGAAGATAAACACAAGAAAGGCACCCGGGGTGGATGGGATCTATCCAGTTATATTAAAGGAGGCAGCAAAGGAAGTAAGCAAACCCTTAGCCATAATTATGAGAGCTTCCTTGGACTCAGGGGAGGTACCCATAGACTGGAAATGTGCAAATGTGACCCCAATTCACAAAGGAGGATCAAAGGCTGACACAAGTAATTATAGACCTGTGAGCTTAACTTCTGTTCCAGGAAACTTAATGGAGGCACTGGTTAAAGAAGCACTGCAGGATCATTTAGACAAGACTTCAGTTATAGCTCGGACACAGCATGGTTTTGTTAAGGGGAAGTCTTGCCTGACCAATTTGATTGGATACTATGATGCAGTCACAAAAGAACTGGATGCAGGGAATAGCTTTGATATTATATACTTGGATCTTAGAAAGGCTTTTGATACTGTTGCACATGGAAGACTGCTACACAAATTGGAGCAGTGTGACATTGGAGGCAAATTGCTGCTATGGATAAAGGTGTGGTTGAGGGGGAGAAGACAGAGAGTGGTAATCAATGGACACTGCTCATCGTGAACTAATGTTATTAGTGGAGTCCCTCAGGGCTCAGTGTTGGGTCCATTATTGTTTTCTGTATTTATAAATAATATTGATGATGGTATATCAAGCTTAATGTCCAAGTTTGCAGACGATACAAAGGTTGGCAGGGTTGTCAAGGACACTACTGACACTATGCTGCTGCAACAGGATCTGGAAAGGTTGAGCAGATGGGCTGAGAGGTGGCAAATGAAGTTTAACATTGACAAATGTAAAGTACTACACATGGGAAACAGCAACCCCAGAGCAACGTATCAACTCTGTGGTACTACACTGACAGTGGTAGAGAATGAAAGGGACTTGGGGGTGGTTGTGCAGGCAGATATGAAGTTTTCTGAGCAGTGCAGACGGGCTGCAAGAGTAGCTCATGGAGTATTGTCAATGATATACAGGAATTTTTCCAGCAGGGATAAGGAGGTGATTATTCCCTTGTATAAGGCAATGGTCAGGCCACACCTAGAGTACTGTATACAGGTCTGGAGGCCTCATTTCAAGAAGGATGTAGAGCTGCTGGAACGAGTACAGAGAAGGGCAACAAGATTAGTGAATGGAACAAAGGGGTGCTCTTACGAAGAAAGGCTTAAGTTTTGCAAATTACAGTGTCTGGAGACTAGGCACCAGCGAGGTGATCTGATAGAGGTGTATAAGGCCTTGAATGGTTTCAGCATGCTCAATGCTGATGGGATTCTTCCTCTTGCTCAGAATAATCACCTGAGAGGGCATAAATTCAAATTGAGGAAAGACAGATGTAGGATAGACGTGCGGAAATTTGCCTTTAGCCAGCGGGTGGTTGGTTGGTGGAACAGACTTCCATCCCTTGTAGTGGAGGTTGATAGCCTAAATAAGTTTAAGGCTCAGCTGGACAGGTATTTTGAACGAACAGAGGGGTGAAGTGGAAGTGGTTTTTTTTTTTTTTTTTTTTTGGCTGATGCTGAATAAGCTTGCTTTCTTGCATCAAATGCCTCTACTAATGCTAATGCTTCTTTTTTTATTATTATTATTAGCTATAAGGTGCAAGGAAGCCCAAGGCTTTTGCTGCACCAGTCAAAAAAAAAAAAAAAAAAAAAATCCTGAGTTACTCAGAGAGAGAGAGAGACAATTTGATATTTGTCTACTTTCTGAATATCGAATTATTATAAATTCTAAATTATAAAAAATAATAATATTAATAGCCTCATTGTTTTTGGCGTCCCGGTCAAGGAGCCCTGCTAGCCGGTACTGTGCATAACATACAAATTAGCCTACGAACACACATTCCTGAAGACATAATATTGATAGGCCACATCAATTGGCTCATTATGATCAAATAGTTCGATGCATTAAATTTCCAAAACAACCAAGCCAATTAGGGATTTAAATAATGGATCGTTACTATTAAATATTGGCGAAAACTATTTCTTTTATAGAATTGAAGTGAGTGAAATTTGGATAATACTCTGATAGACAAAGATTAAGGCAGAGATAAGAAAAGTGCAATAGTTTGCAAACCATATAAAGCATTCCATTTATGAACTACACAACATTGCCAAAAGTATAGTAAAAATCCATAATTAATCAAACTAGGTCTAAGTGTTATAAAAATTTAGACATTTTTTTTCCCCACTCGGACCTCAGACTGATGACGTCCTATCTGACGAATATCCGGTATTCTATCCGACGTCCTATCTAGATTTTTATAACACTTATGTTTTGATAAATAAAATTTATGGTTGCTTGGTTGTTTTGGAAACCCTTTGAATGACATGCTGTACATTGAGTAGTATGGGTTTTCAGCTCCTTTTCTGTTTCAGCACGACAATGCACCACGTCATACTCACAGCTTGTAGTGACTTAGTGTGAATACATGGGTATGTAAATACTTTGTTAGCCCGCTCAGAGGACTTTTTAATACATTTTGGATGAACTGGAGCGTCGGCTTTGAGGGAACTCAACATACTCACAATCAGTAACTCAATTGACCTTCGTGTTAAAGGATGAATGGATCAAAATACCGTCTTTCCATTATCGAAAATTAATGAGTCTACCGATGAGGACACAGTATGCATTTAAGGCTAAAGGTGGCCGACACTTCAGCAAATATTGTGTCAATAATTTTTTCTTTTCTTTTTTTGAAACATGCAGGTGTTCCGGATACTTTTGGCAATGTAGTATATATGCGGATGATTCAAAATACGTACAAAAGTCCTTTCATATCTGATGGAAGAACGTAGTGAAGGGACAAGCTAGAAAATATTTTATTGTGAATGCGAGACGCGACCAAGAATGAGCCTGATTTTATCAGGCTCATTCTTGGCATATCTCTTGGCATATCTCTTGCCATATCTTCGGCGAAGACATGTTGTGACATGTTTAACTGTGCATTGAACTCTTTATCATGGTTTTCGCAAGAACTTCCGAAGCCAATGGGAAAGCAAATGCAGGCGTTCTTGTTTAGAAGTTAATAGACCCGAATTTGTTTATTATTAAAAAAAATTTTTTTGGATATTTTTCTGTATCATAATTTTCACAAAAATATTGTCTCTATAAATTATAGAATTTTTAAGATTTGTTACTTCCATCAGATGCAGAACTTTCTGTTAGGAAGATGCGTCATTCGTTGATGTGACACTTTCAGGAAGACAATGACTGTGGACGGAGTGCAATTTTGCATAAGCCGTTGCTCACTAAATCTCCTTTATCTGTGCGTATAGCAGTTGAAACGTTGTTTTGCGTCATATGCCAGCCACGCGATTTTGCTTAAGACTACTAAAATCTTTGGTTTTGACTTCCGCAATTGCTCACATCTGTGCATGGACGGTGTAAGATTACTGGTTCCGGGGGATTTCGCATTAAATCAACCAGGCTTACCTTTGTTCCTGTATGTGTGATATCAGAGAACTCTTGCAATGACATGCGATTTAATCACCATATTTTAGGAAGTGTGTTTTGAGGCCACAGCTCTTGTCGACAGTGTTTTTTTTTTTTTTTTTTTTTCTTTTTTCCTGTCACTTTATCACTTTCGGCTTCCTTGCAAGAATGATTTTTTGGAATCCATTTCTTATATTCCCTATCCTTAAAGAAAATTAAAATTCCCATGTAGTTCAATGATCATTTCGAGTTTTTCCTCCTTTTTAAGTTCGTCTGTGCTTTTTTTTTTTCTTTTTCTACTTTTATGCGCAAACCGAGAGCAATTTGTTTCTGCGCATCCGCCATTTTGCCCATTCATTCCTCCAAATCAGGGCACAGCAACAAACATAATATCCACTTCAGCTACTGTATATTATACGGTATATGCATTGCTTATGAGCTATGTATAAACAGGAGCGTTCCTAGGTTATGAGGCGCCCGGGTTCCAATTGAAATTTGGCGCCCCCTTTAAAATTTTCTTCATATGTGTATGTGTTTCACGTTTTCAGGCTTCCCTTGAACGTTGACGCCCGGGTGCAGTTTACCCTCTGGATATCCGCCCCTATGTATATAAAAAAAATAATGACTGCTGGATTTGTATTGGTCTGATTTTAATGAAATTTGCGAAGGCACGACAAGTCGTCCTCTAGAACGACTTGTCGTACCTTCCTAAATATAATATGAAATATATGCGAAATATGATATTTCACGAAAATGTCTACTGGGAATTCAGTGATCACGTGCTGACAGATAAAAATAAAATAAATAAATTTCCGAATTTTTATTGGGTCGATTTTAACGAAATTTGAAAGGAATCCTCAAATCTTTCTACGTGAGCAAAATATACAATTTGATGAAAGTCCATCCATTAAGAGTGGAGTTATTATTACATGCGGACGGACAGACAAACAGATGCTATAACTAAATATTGTTCCAGCGCCTAGGGAAAAATATAAATTTTGTGCCAATAATCCCCCCCCCCCATAAATAAACATTATAAGTTAAAGTGACATATAATTACATATATTGTATAGATGTGGTTTCTATTCAGGACCAATCAGGGTCTGAAAGCAATGAAAAAAAAATTAATATGAACAAACCCTACTGTATACATAAAAGCATTGTTTTATATATTGTTACACTGCGATTACTACCTTTGTGTTAGCATCGTGTTCCAGAACTTCTGTCAGTCCCTTGGTCACTTCTATTCGATTTTGAATGATGATGAAGGTATGGCTGTTCGAATTTTAAAATATAACAATGACATTTTCAATGTTATGATTTTCAGTGTTAATTTTCAATGTTATCGTCAAAACCTTTTCACAGTTAAACTCCATATTCACCAAACTAAATCAGCACTTCCTCATTTATCCTACTGCTGTTCGAATTTCAAAATATGACAATGAAATTTTCAATTTAAAAAAAAAAAAAGTAAGATGCAAATATGTACCTAGTATGAATAAATGTTTCACTAGGTATGCGTTTGCTTACTGTATTTTTTATTATTTTTTAACCATTCGGTAGCATTTTTGTAGCCATTTCAAACAGCCATATCGGCTTCCCTGTTCAGAATCGGACACGTTTATATAAACTTTTTTTTTTTTTTTCATTGTTTTCAGGTCTTGAATCGATCCTGAAAGTACGACTCACTTGTTACGAAACACCCTTTATACTATTATTTTTGAAATCTATGTTTTTTCGTCCCTAGTTTTGACGTGCCCGAGACAAGTGTCCCGTTGTCAACGACAGCCAGTTCCAGACGCACAAGTAGTTGATGAACTCCTCAATTGGCTGCTTAACCATCTACATTCATCACTGAAGCACGTCGTGTGTGGGGATTTCAATCTCCCAAATATCCTGGGGAGCCTCAAGAGAAGACAGTCAGCGTCTAGACATATTAGGTCTTAAACTGGTGAGCACACCACCCACGAGGATGAAAGCACATTGGATCTCGCGTTCGCGTCAGCAAATTGTTGTTGTTATTTGGTTTTTAGGAGCATTAGCAACTAAGGCCATATTGCTCCGGGGATATGCGGTGGTCATTCCCTGACCTTTCCGCATCCTCCGTATTTGGTGGCTCACGGGCTCGAACCCCGGTCTAATCAAGAAGTGTGTGCTACTCACTGCTGCTCCTGCCCACCTGGCTACGGAGGCACCTCAGCAAATTGTCTAGCTAATCAAAACCCGACAAGCAACATACAGTCTTATCATAACCCCATCATTTTCTCTGTGCAAATAGAAATGCCCATCACTTCTGGCAGGAAGAAAGTCACAGTCAAAACAATTACAGCCCCCAAATACCCCAATGCTGAAAGGTGTGTTTATGCGGCCCAAGCAATCCCATGGGATGTCCTTGAGGGTCAGACATCCCATGGGTCAATTCCGAGTTCAGGGTCGGACATCCCATGGGATGTCCGACCCTGAACTCGGAATTGACCTAATGACAAGGTGGATAGCCACTATCTCTCTCTTTCTCTATGCTGCAACAAAGAAGCTAACCATTACAGAACATTCAAGCGCCTGGTGGAGTCCAAAAGTCTCTGAAAGCTTCCACGTCAAACAGAACATGCACAAGCGGTGGAAAAACTCTGGCTCACCCTTGGACAGAACTGCCTTCTCCCGAGCTAGGGCGCTTTTTATTAGGATCAAGAGGGAGGCAATAAAACTTCATCTAGAGGCTACCATAAAAAAAAAAAAAATCAAATTACTATATTAGGGTTACCCGTAAATGATTACATTAACCCGTATTCGTGTCTGTAAATTGCGTGTGTTCTCTGGTCGATTTGCCTGTTTTGCTGGACGAAAAAACCTCAGTTTCTGAGGGGAAAAAACCTTGCTATCTACGCCTGAAACCAACTAACTCAGCCACGGAGTGAAAAAAGCCCACTAAAGTTCCTCGCGTCATCGACGGGATTCGAACCCGAGCCTTTTCCACCCGGTGTGGGGAGGACGGTGACGATACCACTGTGCTACCCACGCAGACTAGAGGCTACCATAAATAAGGGGAAGCCCTTCCATAGAAGCAAGTCAGAGGACGCCACCGACTCACTCAGTGCAGTTGGCTCGACCATATAACTAGGTTCGCGGCTCAGCCAGAATCCACTACACCAATGGAATTCCTAATCAATCCGATTTCAACAAACTCCTTAAATTCAGTTCAACTCACTAAATATCAGCTGATTGATGCAATAAATAATTTAGCACGTTCGGCCGCATCTGGCGCCGACGGGATTCCTCAGTTTATGCTGAAATGCCTGAGTATATTTATTGTTGATCCCATTCTGTCGTTATTTAACAAAATTCTTCATCAAAAATTCTTCCCTCCTATATGGCATGTCTATCTAGTAAGACCGCTTCCAAAAATACGCTCTGCTTCTCAGCCCTGTCACTTCCGTCCGATTTCTTCTACATCAAGCCTATTAAAGCTATTTGAGAAATCTCTTCTGAAAAGGTTAACCACCCAAATAATGCCACCGCAGATCCACTATGCCACCCGGTCAAGATCCACCGCTACAAATCTAGTTATCACCACCACCACCACTACCAAGATCTTTGAGGCATTTGAACACGGTTCGGAAATCACCGTTACTTATATCGACGTCCAGGCAGCATTTGATTCCCTATCCGTTCACGCGTTGGCAAGGCTACTACGTGAGTATTACCTCATTGGCGGAGACGTGCTCTGGTTTATTCAGACAATGCTTGAGAACAGGACTATTTGTTCGCGATGCCAATAGGCGCTACACCAGAACTATTACAGGTGGAGTCCCACAAGGCGGAGTCCTCTCTAGTATCTTGTTCTCATCTGTTCTTCTGCCTTTCGTGACGGGCCGAACTGATAATATCACCTTCATTGATGATATAAAGCTGTTCACTGCTATCAACCCTGGAGACACTGTTGACTACACAAATGCCTTAATCGTACAGAAAATCCAGAACCTCGAGGTCTTCCTCTCCGGTTTCGGCTCTCATATCAATCCTGAGAAGTCGAAACAGTTGACTTTCTCGCTCAAACGGAACCCAACAATGGTGCAACCCAATATAAGAGGATCCGCGATTTCGGCTGTTCAGCAACACACCGATCTTGGTGTTATTTTTGACCAGAAGCTCTCCTTTCCCACACATAGACCACCTGCAAATAAAGTTCTCTCGACTCCGGTGAATGCTTAAGCAACAACTTATCATGTCCATGACCAGGCCGTTGGTTGCAGATATATTAAGACATGTGTCTATCCGGTCATACTTTACGGCGCAGAAGTCTGGACCTCAACTGCCGCAACGCATCTGAGACAGATTTTTGCGGGCGAATTTTGGCTATTGAAGTGGGCCATATGAAAATTTCGGCTTCCCCCCTGCACCAAGGACCACCCAGATGGCGGCAGCTCTAAACATCAGACGCCCTCCTTCCATTATTCATGACAGAAGACTCGTCTTTGCTCTTTGCTGTAAAAATTATAGTTGGCATTATTTCGGAACCAGACTTCTGGGCTAACTGCGGATGGAGAATCCCAGTACCAAGCCTTCGGGCCAATCCAGTCCTTCAGGCCACCCCAAACCGGCTAAAGTTATCCGATCGGTTCTTATCCGTGCAAATGCTGCAGTACATACACTCCTTTGATGGTGACCTCTACAAGTTCGCATTGTATAAAAAATATAGGCAGAACTTACTCCATCGACTTCCTTCTCAGGATCACGTCACAAGACATTAGAACCTGCTCCGGCGGACCTGTCCATCACTGTCATGGATCCCTCACTACATTGTTCCAACTTTCTGTGCCTGCTCAGATGACTCCAGCACTGTAAAAGGACTGCTCACTGGAGAATAATTTAACTTGATAACATGCTGTTGTGTATATATTTTCATATGTAAATTTGCAATTTGTTTTCTCCAATGTTTAATCCTACACTTTTATAATTAATAATAATATTGTTTTTTTTTCTCCTATCTTATCCTTGATTGTATTAGCCTTTACTATAAACCCCTGGCTTGTAGCCGTGAAGGGTATTGCGTACGTGTGCCTTTTGTATGCAATAAAGAGTTCTTCTTCTATTGTACTTTAGTAAGAAACGTTCGTTTCATTGCGAAATTTATATTTTAGTTTTTAAATAAATTTTTAAAGAAATCTATTAATTTTTATAAAAATTACTATTAATATACACGTATATTTTTAGTAGCAATGGGTAAAATAGATATTTCTCCCTCCCCTTTGATTATGCCATTGTTTCATAATATTAGGTGTATAAATTTAATGATTTTCTATTATGACATTTAGAAAAAAATACCGGAACGTCATTCCGGCCCGAATACACCACTGCTCAGTAATAATATTAATTGATGTGTATGATTTGATAATTGACTTTTGGCATGGTTACGTATTATCATTAATCTCCTTATTACGGCAATCATACACATTTGAAATTAACAACGAGGAAGCTATTGTTGAAGACATTTGTTGCTGTTGTCGTTGGGTTTTAGGAGCATTAGCGAATAAAGCCATATTGCTCCGTATATACTGTCTGTAAATTGCATATGTTCTGTGGTCAATTTTCTGTTTGCTAGAGGAAAAATCCAAGTTTCCGGGAGAAAAAAACCACGCTACCCTAGCCTAAGACTGACTAACTTAGCTGCGTTGTGAAAAAGGCCCATAAAAATTCCTCTTGTCATCGATGGGACCGAACCCAGGTCGTTGAAGACAGATATTGTTATTGAAGAAAGTTATGGAATTATGAACTTCCATAATGTTGGAAACGGTTCCCTTGCTCTTCCCATTTTCTAGATTTTGTTGACTTAAACTGTACACAAAACAAGAAAAAAAAAAAAAAATCAAATGATAGATTACCCACAGTTTCTGGGATCCAACTTCGCAGAAAATGTTGCTTGGAATTTTATCAGAGTTTTTCTATGAAATTATTCTCGAAAGCAAAAGGCCCACCTGGTCAAGTAAGATTTTGCAATTACTGTATTTTATAAACAGTGCAACAAGGTGGCATTGTTTTCTTGTTTAGGTCTTCCTGTATGTTTTACTGCACTATTTGTGGAAATACCCATATATATGATGGGGAGGAGAATCACAAAGGGGCAGGGAAGGTTAAAGAGAATTACAACGAATTGGGTCAGTTTACTTTCCTAATGGGCCGATAAACTCCTTTTTAGAGGTGTTGCCCATAGAGCTATTATGCTTAAAGGGGGTTTCCCTTTACCATAGTACAAAGCCTTGGCAACAAGTTTTGCAGAATTCAAGGCCGAAAAGTGACGTTTTGCGCAACAACAAATTTGATCATTGAGTCATCCCACATGCAAGACTGCTTAAGAACCAGACTGGTTATGCAGATTTCAAGGTTGAATCGTGACGTCATGAACAACCATGGAATAAAACATCGGATTTTTGTTGTGCAATGTACCCGTAAAGTTTTAGCCTAATTCCGATTAAGATGATTTTTATTTCTCCTTTTTTTTTATTTTCCCCACGAGCTGTGAAAGGTGTGGGGTTAAAATCTTCATCCCAGAGGAACTGAAACATCTTGTTTTCACACAGCTGAATTAAACTAAATTATAAGTACATTAAATCAGTATTTCCCAATACAGTACTGTATTTTGCCTTTTACATCTCCTAAATTAAATAACTGTAATTTGTTCCATCTCCCTTTTTGTCCTCACGAGTGGCACAGTGGCTGTAATCACTATCCTCTCCACGCCGAGTGAAAAAAAAGCCCAGGTTCGAATCTCGTTAATGAAACAAGGAACTTTTATTGGTTGTTTTCATTCCGTGGCTGAGTTAGTCGGTCCCATGCGAGGTTAACAAGCTCCCCGGAAACTCGGTTTTTTCGTCCAACAAAACAGGAAAACGGACTAGAGACACTTAGTTTACAGACATAATACACACGGGTCTCGGGTGGCCCTTAATATGATAGGTCTTTTTTTTTTTTTTTTGTTCCATTTCGTTTGTTTACAGATTTTGTACATATAATTTTTATCACAGAATTAAAATAATTCAAGATAGCCTATTTAAATACAAATACCGAAAATACTTTACATATAAAATGTTCCTTACTTTTAAATGCAATTAATAAAAATGAGTTTTTGTACGTGTCGGACATAGCTTCTTTCTGTACATAGTTATGAGCAAACTTGGTTTGCTACTTAGTGCATCGATCTCATATTTAGAAGGCATATCGCCAAGCAATATATTGCACTGCTACAATGGAGAAGTACAATATATTGCTATTTATTTAATGTATGCCACTGTCCAGACCTTGTGTTTCCACTCTGATTGGAGTCTCATCTGCGGGCAGGTAGGTGTAAAAACCTCAGCATCCCAATGATGAGAATACCCACAATGTGTGATCATGGATATTGGAGCAGTGCCTTTTATTCAGAGTAATGCAATACCAAGGCAACTCTTGAAAATGCCTCCAAATATGAGGTCGACACTAAGTAGTAAGCCCAGTTTGCTCAGCTATGTTCAGAAAGAGCTATGCCCGACATGCATAATGACTTTGTATAGGATTCATAGCTTCAGACTTTTTTCCTAGATTTAACAATGCCTATTTCACTTACTAAACCATCTCGCATCTTACATATTAATATATCTTGTCAATGGATTGCTCAGGTATTCACAACCTACCAGCCTGCTGATGAGACTAAAACCAGAGTATAAACCTGGGTCTGGGTAGTGGCTTACATTTTAAATAAAAACTAATATACTTCTCCACTGGAGCAGCGCTTTTTATTTAGAGTAGTGCAATACCAGGGCAACTCGTGTCAAATTGTTTGCAAAATATACGATGCACTAAGTAGAAAACTCAGTTTGCTCCTAGCTATGTACAGAAAGAGGCTATGCCCGACATGCACAGTGACTTTATATAGCCTTCATAGCTTGAGGCTTTTTCCCTAGACTTAAGTACAAAATCAGTTTTTAATTATTTTGTTTTATGAGGTGCTCAAACTGTTACCTCACATGATGTTAGGCATTCGTTTCATTGCATCGCTAATAATTCCTTCTTCAAAAAATTCTTTTGGCCGTTGACAGAATTATTTGTCCATGACTATTTTAACTTCAGTGTCTGAATTTAAACTACTTACTTTTGTATAGTTTTGGTGTGAAAATATCTATGGCGGTACTGGAGTAAAACCGATTATGATTAAAGAGGCCTGTGCGCTCTGGATTCATTATTATCAAAACTAAAATTAGTGTAACACAGAGCGAAAACGGATACAAAAATTGATTGTGACAAGTTTAAGAATAAGAAATATACATATATTAGATTAGATACATACAAACAAAAAGCTTTCGGTTGTTTTGTCAACCTTCCTCAGTTAAACTGACAGTTAAGAATGGGGAATTAGGGCGTGTACTGCCAATCTTGTACGTACAAGATTGGCAATTACTGTAACGTACAATCTTGTACGTTACAGTAATTTTAGTTTTGATAAAACCGATTGGTAACGAAAATTTCTTACGGAAATGACGTCACTTCCTATTAGGTGACTGTTAGATTTTAAATGACATCACTTCCTAAATGGCGCTACCGATGAACTCAGTCACTAACGTTGATTCGGAAGAGTATGATAGCGGGAGTATGAGTAAGTATGAGCGTTCGTACTAAGAGACGGAAATGACGTCACTTCCTAAATGATGCCACTCAGTCACTAACATTGATTCGGTAGAGTAAGCAGCCGGTAGTAATATTATGCAAGAATAAAAGCTTCGAAGCCACCAAAGAAGCCTCTCGTGTGGAAAAGGTACGAGTTTAAAAACACGTTAATAAAATCTGCTTCTGAAGATTTTGATTAACACCAACCTTCTAAAAGTAAGTTTCGATTAAACCGTTTAAAAATTTAAACGGTTTTGATTCAAGAACGCAGCAATAAAACAATCACTTGAACAAACAACAATCTCTTCTTGTAGTAGGATTTGGTTATGACGTCATACAAGTCTACAAATGGATTTCGCTAACTATTGAATTAACAACCAAAGAAGCCACCAAAGAAGCCTCTCGTGTGGAAAAGGTACGAGTTTAAAAACACGTTAATAAAATCTGCTTCTGAAGATTTTGATTAACACCAACCTTCTAAAAGTAAGTTTCGATTAAACCGTTTAAAAATTTAAACGGTTTTGATTCAAGAACGCAGCAATAAAACAATCACTTGAACAAACAACAATCTCTTCTTGTAGTAGGATTTGGTTATGACGTCATACAAGTCTACAAATGGATTTCACTAACTATTGAATTAACAACATATAAGAGTATTTCGAAGATGGTTAAAACTCCAACTGAGCGAAATCGAGAGAAGTTTGAAAGAATAAATTGCTGGTTAATTGCTGGAACAAACTTCCATCTGTCGTTGTGGAAGTTGATAGGTTGAATAAATTTAAGGAGGAACTGGACAGGCATTTGGAGGGAATGGTGTGATTTTTTTTTTTTTTTTTTTTTTTTTTTTGGCTGATGCTGCATAAGCTCATACACTTGCTTTCTTGCATCACATGCCACTGCTACTACTACTACATAAGAACGAAAAAAAAAAATGCAGAGTTTATCTAAAATCTGCTTCTCAAGATTTTGAGAAGCAGATTTTAAAATTCTAGAATTTCCAACTGCAGACGTAATGAAGGCTTGTAATACTTGTAGAACACCTCTCAAAAATGATTCCACTCCAACGTTTTCGAAGAGCAATGGTTTCGTTTATCCTGTTATAACACCTCATCTGCCTCGATTGGATTTAGTGACAGAGGGAAGTGGGGCTCATTTCTCCTCGTATACCATTCATGCAAATTAGAAGACAAGATACCAGGTATTGCACTACTTCAAATAAATAACGCTTCTCTAGTAGAGGAGACTATAGTTATTTATTCTCAGTGGGCACCACCAACCAGATGCGTTTCGGAGAATGTTGGGTCACTCATCAGCGGGTGGGCAGGTACCCTGATAATGCAGACGTGCCATCACGGTTGCGAAGTTAATTCCCCAATTGAGAGATGCCAAATGGTGAAGGTAATGTTAATATGTTGAAAACTAAATGCACAAGGCATAATATGTTATGGATAGAAATTAACTATATAATATCGGTGTAAATACACCATAGTTTACTCATAAGTTTAACTACATACGTAGTGTAACGGCATTGTTTAGATTTTATCTCATATTGTGGCTACCTTCACACGAGATACCAGGTATTGCACTACTTCAAATAAGTAACGCTTCTCTAGTAGAGGAGACTACTGTTATTTATTCTCAATGGGCACCACAACCCAGACATGTTTCGGAGCTTGTTGGCTCACTCATCAGTGGGCGGGCAGGTGTGCCTGTGATGGCATGTCTGCATTATTAGGGTACCTTCCCACCCACTGATGAGTGAGCCAACAAGCTCCAAAACGCGTCTGAGTGGTGGTGCCCACTGAGAATAAATAACAGTAGTCTCCTCTACTAGAGGAGTGCTATTTATTTGAAGTAGTGCAATACCTGGTATCTCGTGAAGGTAGCCACAATATGAGATAAAATCTAAATGATGCCATTACACTACGTATGTAGTTAAACTTATGGGTAAACTATGGTGTATTTACACCGATATTATTTAGTTAATTTTTATCCATAACATATTATGCCTTGTGTATTTAGTTTTCAACACATTAGACATAAAAAAATATATATATAATAATATATGGCAGCTGATGACGAACACTGGAGTTATATTCTAGCTACAACTTGCTAATAAAAACTGAAATATGTCATCAAAATAAAATAAATACTTATCATTTACCATTAATGCTAATGCTATTTGATTATCAGATCATACAGTTACCAATTAAATAACTATATAAGATAAATATTACTATATAAGAAAAATCAACATCTGAACATAAGTGATTACATCTTGCTTGATGATGAACAATGAGAACTAGAATGCACTTTTGTCAGCAGAACAGTACATAATTTTTTTAAACAATGCCAACATGCTCTGCAAAGTTAATTATTTCATACATTCAAGCTTTTTTTCTTTTCTCTCAAAATTTCTTGTATTTTATATACCCATATAATACGTTGTAGGTTTCTTACAGCTGTAACGAACCTACTTTTGCACTATGTGCTCTCTTATAATCACCTTATTAATTTGTGGGGAAAGGAAAACTGGAAAGGAAATTTAGGTCCCTTCCAATTTTAAGATTACAAATACAAGGTCCCATACTGCATAATACGTATACACACCTTTCTTGCTTTCTTCATTACAAACAGCCAACTCAACTATTTTGAAAACTGGCAATTCAGAGCTACAAACAAGCTATGATGGATCTGATTTGGGGAACCCAATGACAAGTCTAGATAGAAATCGTACAACCAAAATTCTTATTGTAAATGAGTAATGGGCTGGTAAACCATCTTACTGAAATGCAACATTACCAATGCTCAAGAATGAGCAGTGTTCAAGCATATTCAATCAAATTTATTCCAGTAAATCCACCATCCACAAAGGATAAGTTACAAATTTAATAATTTCATATGGCATAACAGTGTCATTTATTATTATATACACTCAGTAATCACTGAATTATGACCACATCATCCATAATGGACCACCGCATAGCTTGCATTATAAAAATCTGAATCAATTTCATATGCAAAGACCAGTGGTAATTTGCATTTGATTGTGCAAGTCAAAGTGATAAAGTAGCAGTTACGGGATGAAGTAGATATCACAGAATTTCAAAAGGGCATGATTGGGGGGAGCATGTGTGTGCATTGCTCCCATATTGAAAATGACATGGCTTGTCAGTTGCTCAAGGCCCACTGTATTGTTGTTGTAATAAGGTTTTAGGAGCATCAAGGACTAAGGCCATATTGCTCCTTGTATATTGTCTGTAAATTGCATGTGTTCTGAGGTCAATTTTCTGTTTGCTGGACAAAAAACCCTCTCCGAGTTTCTGGGAGAAAAAATATGCTATCTTTGCCCGAGACTAACTTGGTCACATTTCAAAAAAGCCAATAAAAATTCCTCCTGTCATCGATGGGACTCGAACTCAGGTCTTTTCCACCTGGTGTGGGGAGGATAGTGATCCTATCAACTGTGCTACCCATGAGGGTGGCCCACTGTGGTTAAGGCATACAAAAAATGGTGTTGAATGGGTTAAACGATCTCCTGCTAACAGAAATGTAAAGGATTACACAAGGTGGATATTCGTGGTAAGCAAAGGGTACAGCGCTTTGTGTGGGCTGAACAGCAGGTCACTCTGTGACAGCTGACATTGAAATACAATATGGAAACTGGAAGAACAATATCCTAAAAGTTGATGCATCACACACCCAGAAATATGAGGTTCCACAGCAGATGACCCAAGAGACATCCTCTCCTTATTACTAATTGTAGACAGAAAAATACTGTTGTCAACATGCTTGTTGGACACTGGAGGACTGTAAACAAGTGTGCTGATCAAATGAGTCCAAATACCTGGTGCAACATGCCAGTCGACACCTTCATGTCTGGTGCAAGCGACGAGTACATAGACCTGTCGGGCATGGTACTCACTATTCAGGAAGGTGGTGATGGTTGCTTAATATGGGGCATGTTTGGTGGCAAGAACTAGGATTCCTGCCCATTTCACTGGCAAGGTCTACCGGCAGCTCTTAGGAGACCATGTGCACCCTGCACATTTTTCAGTTTTTCCTGGACAGAAACAGGATCTTCCAAGACAATAATGTGCCATCTCATTGGGCCCACACCGTGCACAACTGATTTGAGGAACACAGTAAATATATCACCCATCTTGATTGGCCTCCAAATTCACCTGATCTCAATCCAATTGAACACTTGATCTCAATCCAATTGAACACCTGTGGGATGTTTTGGAATGGGAATGAGGTAAGGAACAGGAAGACATGATCTTCCAAGACAATAATGCACCATGTCATTGGGCCCTGTACTGTGTATAAATGGTTTGAGGAACACAGTAAAGGTAACACCCATCTTGATTGGTCTCCATATTCACCTGATTTCAATCCAATTGAATATGAATATGGAGGCCTGTGGGATGTTTTGGAATGGGAAGTAAGGTGTATGGACATGCGACTGCCATCTATTCTGACACTGTGGAAAGCTTTACAGACAGCATGGCTGCAGATCCCTATGGATGTCTTCAGACATCTAGTGGAGTCAATGCCTAGGTCAATGTTGGCTGTTATCCATGCGAACAGTGGCATAACATGGTATTATTTTGGTGGTCACAGTTCAATGTTCACTGAGTGTATATTTTTACAAATACTATATAATTTACCATATTATTTAATTATCTCTTACTCCCCTTATTTTGAACTCATGCAGTGTATTAAAATAATTTTGGAATGTTACTTGGAAATGGTGTTTAATAAGTTGGTAAATTGTGTTATTTGTGAATGGTCCCTTATAAGAAAATAACAGTCTGTCTGTAACTCCTTTTTTCTTGTTACCAACTGGTTGAGAATTGTTTCTTCAGATAATTAGAGGGCATACATTTCTTGCTGCTTTATTTCCTGTTTGCTTAAAAAAAATAAAAATGTGTTACATTTGGGTAGCCCTTTCAGTGATGGTAACCAAGAGCTTAGCATTATTATTAATGGCTACTATTCTTCATTGACTAATGTTAGAGGTGAAAATTATCCCTTTGTATAAAACAATGTTTATACTGGATCTTGGGTACTGCATATGTTTAGGAAATGTGTGGATACGTTGGGAGGGGTGTGAAGAAAAATAACAAATTAGTCTGGGGTACAAAAAGAGTGCTCTCTTACAAAGGAAGATTGAATCCTCTAAATTGCAGTGCCTGGAAACTAGGTACCTGTGAGGCCTGATTGTAGTGTTTAAAGGCCTTAAACTGATTGAGTAAATTAAAATTCTGATGTTGTCCTTATTTTCTCTCCAACAACATTGGTGAGAAGAACAAAGGGGGTGCTGTTACGAAGAGAGGCTTAAGTTCTGCAGGTTGCATAAATTGCACCAGCAAATATTCTTGCACTCTTTCTATTTAAGTGTATCCCATCCCTGTAGAAGTCTCTCCTGTTAACAAGCACAGACTACGCTGAGAAAAATTCTACCCCACATGCCTTGCACAATCTTTCCAGGGCCATATTAATTGACAAGGCTCTCATCATGTACTCCGTCCTATCATGTCTGGGCAGAATTTCAGACACTTTCAAG
Source organism: Mastigoproctus giganteus (assembly GCF_048544385.1). Lineage (NCBI taxonomy): Eukaryota > Metazoa > Arthropoda > Arachnida > Uropygi > Thelyphonidae > Mastigoproctus > Mastigoproctus giganteus. The sequence continues at coordinate 230,147,951 of NC_143577.1, forward strand.
CTTAACCCTAACTTGCAACTTTTTCTCAACATTGCTCTGTACTTGTTAAGCAAGACTTCAAACCACATACTTTTCATGTCTTTATTGGCTAACGTGTAACAGGCACCTCCGTAGCCAGGTGGGCAGGAGCAGTAGTGTGTAGCACACGCTTCTTGATTAGACCAGGGTTCGAGCCCGTGACCACCAAATACGGAGGATGCAGAAGGTCAGGGAATGACCACTGCATATCCTCAGCCCGGATAAAGGGTGAGGGTTGGCATCAGGAAGGGCATCCGGCCGTAAAAATTGCATGCCAAAACAATAAAAAAAAAAAAAACGCTGACCCCATATATAATGGGAAGTGAGGACAAAAAAAAAAAAAAAGCCAACGTGTAACACATGACCTTTTGTTGGCAGGAATATCACTGTCAAAGCTGGTGAAAATGTATATAATTTTTCTAATATTTTTGAATGAAGGATCATATTTTTATAATAACTAAACAGGAAGTATTTTAAACTACTGTTCATAATCTTGAGGACACTACTTTTATGATAAAAAATGCAAAAGCAGTGAGGCCACCAAAGCTAGGATTTTTTAGTTTGATGTTCAGAGTGTTGGTACAAGTTGAATTGTAGAATAAATTCAGAAAAGTGCTTGAAAAATACCTTCCTTTTAGACTGGACATTTTCTTAAGAGCCTAAAAAGGTTTTTCAAATCAATCATTAACATTAAATGGCAGAGGAACACTTCTGGATATAAGTTTGTTAAACATATTAGCATTAGCAGAGTGAGCTTATGCAGCATCAGCCAAAAAAAAAAACAAAAAAACCCCTCCCATTTCATCCCTCCAGATACCTGTCCAGCTCAGCCTTGAATTTATTTAGGCTATTAGCTTCCACAACAAAAGACGGAAGCCTGTTCCACCAATCAACTACTGGCTAAAGGCAAATTTCCACACATCTATTCTACAACTATCTTTCCTCAATTTGAAACTGTGTCCCCTCAGGTTCTTAGTCTGAGCAAGAGGAAGAATCCCATCAGAATTCAGCTTACTCAACCCATTCAAGGCCTTATACATATTGATCAGATCACTTCACAGGTGCTAACTCTCCAGGCACTGCAAATTGCAGAACTTAAGCCTTTCTTGGTAAGAGCACCCCTTTGTTCCCCTCACCAATCTTGTTGCCCTTCTTTGCACTCGTTCTAGCAACTCTACATCCTTCCTAATGACAGAGTTGTACTGATGTTCCTGGTTCCATCTTACATTAAACACATATATAACCTCCCAGCACATTACAGCCAATGGTACAGATTGACCAAATCTTTAAGTTCTCTGCAATACAGTGAACAGATCCACCATTTGGCAAAGACTGTATTAATGTGCTAAGTCTTAGCATGATTAATATCTCCAAAAAGGATGGATTAAAATAATAAATCAGGTACCTAACCATTCTACCCCCATGGCAGAAAACTTTACACCTTAAAAATTACTAGTTACAATTGCATTGACAAACCATAAGAATAACTCCTGGCACTGGCGCCAGTAAATACAGCATCAAGCCTGGGGTGCCATCCAGGCTAGTGATGGCTCTGGTACTAGAAAAGGTATTCAATCATAAAAATCAGCTCTAATGGCCACTGGCTAACCTCTGGGAAACTGAGAATAAAGTGACAGAAATAGGATGAAAAAATAAGTTCTCAGCCTTAAAAATTCAAAATTATTATATGGATATAATAAGTTGATGACTCCACTTATATGAAGCAGTATATATGAAATAAAGAAGAGTAAATTTCACTCATGCTACTTCTGCATAATAGAAATCAAATGATATAATACATGAAAACTTCACTGTAAAAAAAAATCTACAAATTTACTCTTACATAAACTACAGAAAATAAGAATTTACTGCAATTTAAGTAACAGTCAGTTTGTACTTTTTTTTAAATCACGTTTTTATGCATTACATCAGTGTGGCTGGTGTTATTACTTAAGAAAGATTGTGCAAGGCTCAAGGGGTAGAATTTTTTTCTGCCTGGTCTGCTTCTACAGGGATGGGATACACTTAAATAGAAAGGGTGCAAGAATATTTGCTGATGCTATCGAGGCAGTATTAGGTGGGTCGGAAAACTGCTAGCTTGGGGGGATACAAGGACTAATAGATTAACAGTGGCCACTGGCAGAGGTGAAAGTGATTCTTGCACTGCTTCTATTGGAATAAGCAGAAGGCAGGAAAACAAGATGCAGGATGTTTCAGACTGCTGGGAGTCATTTCAGTACAAGTAAACACATGGGTTGTGTTAGGGTAGCTAAGAATAGGAACAGGTGCATGTATACTTGTGTGTACACCAATGTTAGGAGTTTGGTAAATAAATTTGATGAATTTGAGGTACTGCTCAAAGCATCAAAGGCGGATATTGTTGGGATATCAGAGACGTGGTGTCACACAGATATAAGGAATGCAGAACTGGAATTTAAGGAGTACAATGTCTACAGAAAGGATAGGAAGGGAGGAGGGGTTATGCTATTAGTTAAGAAACACATAAAATACAAGGAAGTGAAGCCAGTCGACATCGCTGGACAGTGCAGTGTCGAGTCAGTTTGGTGTGACATAAGCATTGGGAGATCAAAATTGAGAGTAGGAGTGTGCTACAGGCCTAATGACTCTGATGAGTATAATAAGAAAATGTACAGGGAAAAGAGTGGGCCAGTAAATCAGAGAGTCTTATAATGGGGGATTTTAATTTCCCAGATATTGACTGGAATTTGTGGGTTGGTCACTCATACACTAGCAAGGCTTTTATGGATTTATTGGATGATTGTTTTCTACATCAGCATGTTTGGGAGGCAACTAGAGGGAGTAATATACTTGATTTGATTATCAGTAGTGATTCTTCATGCATTAAGAATCTGCAGATAAAGGAACCACTAGGTGGCAGTGATCACAGTGTGCTGAAGTGGGATTTACTCAAAGAGGTAACTACCATCAGGGGTAAAGGGAAGGGTTATTGCTTTCGTAAAGGCGACTACGATGGTCTGAGACAATATTTAAATTCTATACAGTGGGACCAACTGATGATGTTACCAACAGCAAATTCAAAATTCAAAATGGGAAGCATTCAAAGAACTTATCTTGGAAGCTACTAGGCTTTACATACCAACTAAGAAATATTGTTCAAGGTTTAGGCCTAAATGGATGTCAGATGAACTAATGAGACACATGGCAGAGAAAAAAAAATGCATGGAATACATATAAATTAACACGTGACACAGAAGCCTATGATAGATATAAGCTGGTCTGTAACAAAGTCACAAAGGAGGTTAGGCAGATTATGAGAAATCTTTGGCAAAGGATGCAAAGAAAAACAGCAAAGAGTTCTTTATTTATGTAAACTCTAGAAGGAAGGGGATGAATCAGATTGGTCCACTTGATATCGATGGTTCAACTGTTGATGATCCTGCTCAGGTAGCTAACAAACTAAATGAATATTTTGCATCGAAATTCACACGAGGAGTTATTTAGTGAGGGGAATGCCAGAGGTGTATTCAACTCTGGCAGTAAGCTAGATAATCTTGTAATAACTGAGAGTAAAGTGGAGGAGAAATTGTTGAAGATAAACACAAGAAAGGCACCTGGGGTGGATGGGATCTATCCAGTTATATTAAAGGAGGCAGCAAAGGAAGTAAGCAAATCCTTAGCCATTATGAGAGCTTCCTTGGACTCAGAGGAGGTACCCATTGACTGGAGATGTGCAAATGTGACCCCAATTCACAAAGGAGGATCAAAGGCTGACACAAGTAATTATAGACCTGTGAGTTTAACTTCTGTTCCAGGAAAATTAATGGGGGCACTGGTTAAAGAAGCACTGCAGGATCATCTAGACAAGACTTCAGTTATAGCTCGGACACAGCATGGTTTTGTTAAGGGGAAGTCTTGCCTGACCAATTTGATTGGATACTATGATGGAGTCACAAAAGAGCTGGATGCAGGGAATAATTTTGATATTATATACTTGGATCTTAGAAAGGCTTTTGATACTGCTGCACATGGAAGACTGCTACACAAATTGGAGCAGTGTGGCATTGGAGGCAAATTGCTGCTATGGATAAAGGGGTGATTGAGGGGGAGAAGACACTGCTGCACATGGAAGACTGCTACACAAATTGGAGCAGTGTGGCATTGGAGGCAAATTGCTGCTATGGATAAAGGGGTGATTGAGGGGGAGAAGACAGAGAGTGGTAATCAATGGACACTGCTCATCATGGACTAATGTTATTAGTGGAGTCACTCAGGGTTCAGTGTTGGGTCCATTATTGTTTTCTGTATTTATAAATAATATTGATGATGGTATATCAAGCTTAATGTCCAAGTTTGCAGACGATACAAAGGTTGGCAGGGTTGTTAAGGACACTACTGATGCTATGCTGCTGCAACAGGATCTGGAAAGGTTGAGCAGATGGGCTGAGAGGTGGCAAATGAAGTTTAACATTGACAAATGTAAAGTACTACATATGGGAAACAGCAACCCCAGAGCAACGTATCAACTCTGTGGTACTACACTGACAGAGGTAGAGAATGAAAAGGACCTGGGGGTAATCGTGCAGATAGATATGAAGTTCTCTGAGCAGTGCAGACGGGCTGCAAGAGTAGCTCATGGTGTCTTGTCATTGATATACAGGAATTTTTCTAGCAGGGATAAGGAGGTGATTATTCCCTTCTATAAGGCAATGGTCAGGCCACACCTAGAGTACTGTATACAGGTCTGGAGGCCTCATTTCAAGAAGGACATAGAGCTGCTGGAACGAGTACAGAGAAGGGCAACAAGATTAGTGAATGGAACAAAGGGTTGCTCTTATGAAGAAAGGCTCAAGTTTTGCAAATTACAGTGTCTGGAGCCTAGGCACTGGCGAGGTGATCTGATAGAGGTATATAAAGCCTTGAATGATTTGAGCATGCTCAATGCTAATGGGATTCTTCCTCTTGTCAGAATTATCACCTGAGAGAGCATAAATTCAAATTGAGGAAAGACAGATGTAGGATAGATGTGCGGAAATTTGCCTTTAGCCAGCGGGCGGAACAGACTTCCATCCTTTGTTGTGGAGGTTGATAGCCTAAATAAATTTAAGGCTCAGCTGGACAGGTATTTCGAATGAACAGAGGGGTGAAGTGGAAGTTTTTTTTTTTTTTTTTTTGGCTGATGCTGCATAAGCTTGCTTTCTTGTATCACATGCCTCTACTAATGCTAATGCTAAAGCAGTATTGATAAAATAGATAGTTATTCACAGGCATACCAAACTTTATTCATTTTTGATATAGTTTGTTCTTTAAATTTTTGTTTGTATTAGTCCCTAGATTTAAATTTCCATAAACAAGGATTTTTTCTTATATACTTAGAGATTATTAGAGAGTTCAATGAATTCTATAATAATCTCTTTGCACATTTTAACAGTAATACACAAAGCCAGAGTCAATGTATGAACTGCAGGTTATCGTGTTTTGGACAGATGGGGAAACAGTGAAATAACGAGGAATGGAAAGAAAGATAGATACCTTTCCAGCAGAAAAATACTGAGAATTATTTAAAAGCTGTACAAAGCACATACAGTATATAATGTGTAAATAACAAATGAAAATTGCTGTAATTTTCTTTCATTCATGTGCTTCCCTGATATGTGTAGATAGAGTGCATTTAGAATGTATTATATTGGTTTATATTACTCACCTTGGGAAAATTAAAAAGTCTGACAAAACTCAGGAAGTTGCTCTTGACATTTCTAAGGCTTTTGATTGTGTTTGCATAAAGGTTTTCTACATAATCTACCACCCTATGGATTGCTGACTGATTTTTTGCAATTGGGTGTCTAGTTTTCTCTCTAATTGCTCATTGCAGGTGATGGTAGATGGCTGTTTCTAACTGCTCAACTAATGGTTGTGTTCCTCAAGGTTTGGTTCTTTCTCCCACTTTTCCCTGTTGTATGTTAATCCACTTACTGGAAATCCTATCCACAGTTTGCTGATGATAGCACACTACATTTCACCTTCCAGTTTGAGAAAACAGCATCAACTTCTTGAATATCCTCCACCAAGTCCTTAAATGACAAACTCCAGGTAATTCTTCATTGGGGCAAAAGCAACTTTAATCCTTCCGACACTCAGACCTTTCTTATTTCTCAGGAAAAAGTCTATTGCTTCTTTGCTCATCTTCAACAATACTCAGATTTCTAGACAGGATCACATATCTCTACTAGGAATTACCCTAACTTCTAATCTCTCTTGGCACAAGCATATCACAAATATTGCTTCTTCTGCATCCAAAAAACTGGATTTTCTTTTTTTGCTATCAGAGGAACTTTTCTTCTTAACAAGTACTCACCCTACCGTGGAATGTTGTTCACACATCTGGGATGGTTCCCCCAAAACTTCACTCAAGCTTCTGGACTCCATTCTAAAGAGAACAATCAGTTTAACACACTCACTGCTTCCTTACACAAATATGTGGCATCAGGTTTTTAATTCACTTGGAGGGAAAAACCACTTTACTTTTAGAACCTTTTCTTTCAATTTGACAGATGAAAAACTGGATATTTTTGTCAAGCAACCTTCACTAGAGGATGATTAATTCAGTCAGAGTAAGAAGAAAGCTCAAAAATTTCTTTGCCATTTCCAATTCAGATTGACTCAATCTGATGGTTTTTAATTTTGGGTTAAAAAGTTTGTCAGAAAAGTCAGCAGTGAAAGTGTTAAACCTATCTCTTACATCTCTCCATGCTCTACCTTACAGACATTCAGTTTCTGCTGCATGCCTTTCCTATAGATAGTTTCATGAACACTGCTCTTCTACATTGGCATCTGTACTTCTCTACTCTCTTTCAAACCAGTCCAAACACAAGCCACAAGTAGACAGAATCCATTCACTGTCCAACTTCAAACTCAGAGAAGCAACTTTTCCTCATTTATCCCTTATACTCGTTTTTTGGCATAACCTTCATTCAATTCACATGCATTTCCTGAAAATGCAATCTACAGAAATTCAACTGTAATATCAACAAGTAAAAAAAAAAAAAATCTTCAGTCTCAACTTTTTTTTTTTTTTTTTTTTTTTTTTATGTAAACCCCAAACACGAGAAAGTATTGGAACCTATAGTACTTAGTACTGTGCTTGGGTTGGAGGTCGAGAAGACGAAAGAAGACATTTCTTGACATTGGACTTGAACTTCAGTAGACTGTAATTTTCAGGAAATACATACGAAGGAAGGTTGTTCCAGAAAACGGCATTTGAATGAATAAACGAGGAAGATGAAAGTTGGTTCTGTGAGTTTGAAGTTGGACAGTAAATGGATGTTGTCTGGTGGCAGTACGTGTTCGGACTGTTTTGAAAGAGAGAGTGGGAATTATAGAAGCCAATTCAGAAGAACAGTGCCCATGGAAGTATCTGTAGAAGAGGCATGCAGCAGAAACAGTACTTCTATGAGACAGCGAGTGGAGACACTGTTAGAGATGAATCATTAATTAACCTAACTGCCCTCTTCTGAATGGAATCAAGAAGCCTGAGAGAGGTTTTGGGGGCACCACCCCAGATGTGGGAACAATATTCCATAGCAGGACGGATTTGTGATTTATACAGAGTGAGCAGCTGTTTGGAAGAAAAGTAACGCCGAGAGTAAAAGAGAAAACCAAGTTTTTTAGATGCAGAGGAAACAATATTTGTAATGTGCTTGTGCCAAGAGAGATTAGAAGTCAGGGTAATCCCCAAAAGAGATATATCATTTTGCCTAGAAATTGGAGTGTCACCAAAGACAAGCAGAGGAGCAGAAGAATCCTTTTTGCGAGATACAAGACAAGACTGAGTTTTAGAAGGATGGAAATCAACAAAGTTCTCTTTGTTGTAATTATCTAGAGATCGGCATTTAAGGAATTGGTAGCAGATTTTCGAGAAGTTGAAGCTGATTGAGAAGGGCAAAGTTTCTCAAAGTGGAAAGCAATGTGCTATCATCGGCAAAACTATGGATAGGATTTCCAGTCAATGGAAGAAGGTCATTAATATACAAGAGGAAAGGAGTGGGGGAAAGAACTGAACCTTGGGGGACACTGGCATTAGTGGAGAAGTTAGAAGACAGAGAGCATCTACCATCACCCTCAGTGAGCGATCAGAGAGAAAACTGGATAACCAATTACAAAAAACAGTTAGCAAACCATATGATGGAAGCTTGTTTAGAAGACCTTAATGCCAAACACGATCGAAAGCCTTTGAGATGTCAACAGCAACTGCTTGTGTTTCACCGAACTTTTCCATTGAATTAGTCCATAAATGGGTAACATAAGCCAGAATATCACCAGTGGATCGACACTGACGGAATCTATAATGGCGATAGTTGATCAGACGGAAGGTTTCTAGGTAGTTTAAGAGTTGGTGGTTAATTGATTTCTACATTACTTTAGAAAGAGTACAAGTAATTGCAATGGGATGATAATTGGATGGGAGGGATTTGTCACCCTTTTTAGGAACTGGCTGGATATGAGCAAATTTCCAAGCATAAGGAAAAACACCTTTGGAATAAGAAATTGAAAAAGGAAAAACACCTTTGGAATAAGAAATTGAAAAAGGCGGCAAACAGGAGTAAGTTCAGGAGCACAAGTTTTGAGAACAAGTGGAGAAATACCATCAGGACCTGGAGCTTTCTTAGCATCAAGATTCGTCAAAATCCTTCTGACATCCTTTTGACGGAAGACCACAGGAGGCATTGAATGGAGCATGTTCGGAATGGTTGGAGATGTTTTACCAAGATCATTAATACATGAGTTGGAAGCAAAATGGGATGATAGCAGGTCAGCTTTATCCTTGGCTGAAGTGCCAACAGAACCATCTGGTTTGGACAGAGATGGGCAAAAGTTGCGGCCAATAGCTTTGGCAGGAGACCAGAATGCTCGGCTACCATAAGAAGCAAGTTTGCTACTCTTAGCCTGTTCAAACACTAGTTTGGACTGATTAATAACTGCTTTAGAATTGTTGCAGGCAGAAAAGTTTCTAATTTTTAAGTTTCACTAATGAAACTGAAGAATTAGAAACAAGCCAATTACGATATTCAACATTCTTCTCTTGAACAGCCTTAGCACATTTATTGGAAAACCAAGGTTTGGATAAAGGACGAGATTTTAAAGTGGAGTGTGGGATAAAGGATTCCATTCCTGCAAGAATAATTTCACTGACACGATCTGAGCAAACGTTGACATCAGAAGTTTTGAAACAGTAATCCGACAAAGGAAAAGAAATCTCGTAGGTCATCCCATTTTGCATTCTTGTAATGCCAAACAATACGAGGTTGGGAATAGCCACGAGAGAAAGGCTCCGTTGGAGAAGAGACAATCACCAAGTTGTGATCTGAGGTGCCTAAAGGACCTCTCACTTCAACTGTGTACTTAGAAGAGTTGTTTGTGAGAAAAAGATCAAGTGTGTTGGCTGTATGGTTAGGTTTCTCCGGTATTCTTGTAGGTAAATGAACAATCTGGGCAAGGTCATTAGTAATTACAAAAGCCTCAGCATTTCGACCAGCTGGGTCGGTGTGACTAGAAAACGGAAGCCAGCTCGAGTTGTGAACATTAAAATCACCAAGGAAAATTACCTCACTGTTAGAAAAGTTGGACTGGAGAAAGTCAAGTTGCAAAGAGCTCTAAGTGATTAGTGGAATTGGGAGAATGGTAGAGACAACAGATGAATTTTACATGAGGTAGAGAGATTTTAAGCCATAGAAGATCGAAAAGAGGAGATTCCAAAATACCAAGTCTCTGACAGGGAATATCGGAACAAACATATGCACAAGTACCACCTTTGAGGTGAAAGGAATCATACAGCGAATAATTTGGACAACTGAGATGAGCAGTAGTTGAATCAACCAATAACTGAGATTCTGTCAGAAAAAGTACAGGGTTTGGCAGACTGCAAGTTATTTGTTGTTATTTTGGTTTTTAGGAGCATTAGCAACTAAAACCATATTGCTCCGGGGATATGTGGTGTTCTTTCCCTGACCTTTCTGCATCCTCTGTATTTGGTGGTCCTGGGCTCGAACCCCGGTCTAATCAAGAAGCATGTGCTACGCACTGCTGCTCCTGACCACCTGGCTACGGAGGTGCCGGACATCGTTGAGATTAGAATTGAGACCACATATATTTGTGAAATGAATTAGGAAGTGTTTGGGAGGTTTAGACCCTTTTTGAAGATAAGCTTACTCTATTAGTTTGACAATTCATGGTGTATTCAATAGTAAGAAAAAGTGGGTGGGACATGCTGTATGAAGTAATGAAATTTTTGTATATGGCATACACATGGTAAGAATATACCGAGATCCTTGACATAACGTGGCCTTGACAATGTCCCCCCCGCCGCATACACACTACTCTGACTCTCTCCAGTCACTATCTGGCAGAGTAAAGGTAGCAAGATTATACACTAGCTGATTCGGAAGCCTCCTAGAGAGTTACCAATAGGTCCGGTCCGGTGTACTAACTAGCGGCCGGCCTGTGAGCACCGTTTTAGAGCTGTACCCTGTTATCTAAAACAGTCTCGACTGTTTTAGATAACAAGGATTCTATTATATTATCTGCAGAAATATTTTCCAAACTCTTGAATGAAACTGCGAGAAAGAAATTATTTCTCATTATGTACAAATAAAGTATTTTTTATTTTTTAAGTTAAACACATTTTTAACTTAATAATTCCATTCCTATAAATATAAAAATATAGACAAACTTGATGGCTTGAGTGCAATTAAGCAAATAGATTTTAAAAATGGAAAATGTGGCTTGATTGTTCAAAAAATTCCATTAGATGAATGATTTAAATATTGGACCATTTTACATTACTTCATTCTTTTCAAGTTAGGTAAAAGTTTTTTTTTATTACAATTCTAGAGTAGTTAAAGGTTACTGCTGTGCTTTCTGTAAAATAAATGGCTCTTCCAAATTCAATTAGTATCCTGTACAGCAGCATAACCAGATATTGTGGATGTAACTCGGTGCAATTTATACTTTCCCATAATATACTCTCTCACCAAAAATCAGAACATGTACTCCCTTCTTAGACTGCAACTGTCACCTGCCCCACTTTTCCACCACTGGTTCTAACAAAGGTTGATATTTATATTGATATAAAAAATATAAATTTGTTTTGTACGTAATTATTCAAAATGAAATTCCAGAAATGCATATATAAATATATAGTTCTATTTTATTGTAAATTAAGTTACTCTTAACACGTGGCAAGTTTCAACCAACCAATCATTCATTTTTTTCTTTTTCTTTTTTTTTTTTCTTCTTTTTTCTTTTTTTTTTTTTTGTAAAGAACAATATGACTTGCATCTTATTAAAAATGACAAATACATATGGTAACTGATTTTCAAATACACAGTTGATATTGGATGACATTTTGACAAAGGATTTCAGCATATCTTTAATAATAAAATATTATTTTCATTTAAATAATAATGAAGTGTAACAAAATTACATATAATGTTCCACTATATTTAAACTTCAGAGAATTTCACCTTAATTTAAATTTTATCTTAATAATAAAGCAATATTTGGAAAGTTTGTGACAAATTTTCTGCTTCTACAATAGCCTACTGTAACAGATTTACCAAAATTTATAATGTTCTAAGCAAAAGCATTTGTATCTAATTCGCTATTACTAAATTAAAAAAAAAATTACTCCAGTGATTTTAGTAGACATAAATAACGCTGCCATATATAATTTTTTAATTACATACTGTACACAGTGAGCTTTGGCATTTATTAGCTGTGGACTATAATTTACAAGAAGTGTTTCACTCACACACACACATACTTTTTCATGATAATGCCACAAGTTTATTAGTAATTAACTACCTCTTGAAAGCTAAGGATGCTGTTATACAAACATTCACCAGGAACCTGGCTATATAGAAATGACTATATACAAATTTATTAATGATCATAATTTGGGTTTTACATTTAGTTATAAACTGCATCTAAATATTTCTAGATGCAGATGAAGCATGCTTACATATCTAGTTCTCTTTACCTGTTAATCTGAACATGGCTGATTTCATGTAAATGAATATTTCAATGCTGTTATAAAATTTTAAAGGGGGTGTAATTTTATTTACAGTTGAATATCGATACATAATACAAAAATTACAAAGATATTTTGCTATAACTGAATATAATACAGAGCACCCTCAATGCAGCATCATACATAGCACACTTTTGAATTTCATTATTTGAAAAGCTAACAGATATGATCAGTGTTGTTCACATAATGGGATTACAAGTACATTACTGTTGTGTATTCTAATAAAGTAAAACTTAAACAGAAAAGTAAAATGATACGTGCATAGGGCATATTTAGCAATATGTAGAGAAGGCAAGTACCTATAGCCTGCTGCCTGCTCAAATATCTTATGGGGACATACAAAGTTGAAAATAGGATTTCCTTATTTAGGAGAATGCAAAACTCTTTTCACTTAATGTGAGAGATATATACAAAGGATATTTGAAAAGTTTGTAGCCTGAGTATGAAAGGGTGATGGTACAGTGTTAAAACTTTCTGTGCTTAATGTATAACACTTCAAATAGCAATGCACCAAGTTTCATGCAGTTTCAATAACATCTTTTTTGTTACAAGTCATGAAATCAACAAAGTTGTGTGAATGAGGAAAGATGGACAAAATCAGTTACCAAGCAGTTGCTGAATATTTGGGAAAAATGGGGACTAATGGCAAAGGCAATTCATGAGGATATGGTTACAACATTGGGGCAGATGCCTCTTCCTATTCCATGGTTAAGTGAGCAGCAAAATTTAAATGAGGGAGGGAGAGCCTAGATCTGCAACATTCATAACTCAGGAAGTTGCTGACAGTGTCTTGGGCATCTCATGTCAATGTGGTTACTGTATAATAATAGAGGTTCTTGCCCCAAAATTGTTGACAGCAGATCAAAAACACGCAAGAGTTGTCAAGTCAAGTGGATATTTGCTTCGTTTTGAAGCAGATCCAGCTAATTTCCTTGCAAGGTTTGTAACCATGGAGGACACATAGGTCCATCACTTTCAGCCAGAGACGAAGGGAACAGACCAAGCAGTGGGAACACAGATCTTCTTGCCCCTCCAAAGAAAGCCAAGTCAGTTCCTTCTGCTGGCAAAGTGATAGCATCAGTTTTTTTGGGATACTGATGGAGTATTGCTAGTGGATTACCTTCAGAAAGGCCAAACAGTCATGAGTGTGTATTATGCAGACCTTGTGAGGCATTTATGTGAAAATATCAAAGACAAACTCTGAGGAAACTCAGCAAAGACTCTTGTTCCACCAGGACAATGTGACTGCTCAGCAGTATGTAATTTCCATGGCTGTACTGCATGAGTGTGGCTTTGAAACCTTGGACCATCCCCCATATGCACCAGATCTAACAGCATCGGACTTTCATATCTTTCCTAATTTGGAAAAAATATCTGGTTGGTATCCATTTTCCTGCTGGCAGTGATATCATTGCTGAAGTTGATGCATTTTAGAGGCCCAAGAGAAAACTTTCATTGCAGCTGGAATCAATGCATTGCAGCATCAGTGGAAAAAGTTAGTTACTCCAAAAGGGGACTATGTTGAAAAGAAACACCTTACCAGACTCCTCAAATAAACCCTTCATAATCAGGTCACAAACTTTTCAAACACATCTTGTGTGTGTGTGTGTGTGTGTGTGTGTGTGTGTGTGTGTGTGTGTGTGTGTGTGTGTGTGTGTGTGTGTGTGTGTGTGTGTGTGTGTAAAGCTAGCCTGGTGTTTAATATTTTAATCCATGCCAAAAAACAAAGCTAAAGCTTGTTAACAATAAGAGAAAAATTACAATTAAAAATTAAACATTTACAACACAAACTGTAATGTTGGTATACACAAAAAATCATCTGTTATATAATTGTTATGACTGGGTGTAATTATGGCTCAGCTTTGTTTGCCCAAGCAGAACAAATTATCCATTCAGTAAAAAAAAAGTGGACAATTTAGAGTTTAATCTTGTATTTGGGTATATACTGGTAATTAATATTAACAGCTGCAGATAGTAACATAAATACCGATGATACAACAATTTCATACTTACAATTGTATATTTAAAAACATAATGAAATTCAAAAGTGTTCAGTGGACTGAAGCAGAAGAGGATTTTATTTTTTTCTTAAAGGCAGTATTTAAATTTGAAGGGCATGGAACAAATAATGAACTGTACATGGAAGTCCTGCATTAAACAACAGGTTTCAGTCCAAAGTCAATTTGCAAATATGGTTGCAGTGGTACAGTGAGGGTATACTGTATGATGGTGTGGGTTTAAGAAATTTAATGGTAAAATAAAAAGTTAAACAATACTTACACACATTCAAAAGAATTTTTTAAAGAAATTATGCTATAGCATCAAAATTTCAGCATACAAAAACAGAGAAAGAGGACCTGGTTATGTAAAATATTGGCACATAACTGGAAGGGTAGCTATATTTATTAAAATTCATTCTTAGTTTGTTATTAGAATCATATTAATATTAAAAAACTACATGATATGAAAACTTTGCACATTTAAAAATTTGGGTATCTTCCAAAAAAAAAAAAATCCTATAAACCAAAGTTCATTTTCATTATTCAGTACTTTTATAAACAAAGACATATAATTTCAAAGTAATGACAAGTAATTATAATTATTTACAGCTGTATAATATCTAATTATTATACAATACAACAAAAGAAGACAGTACATGAGAATTTAGATGCAATTTAATTTTCAGTCTCACAAAATATATCAATCTGAAGAGAAACCATGCAAAATACATTCTACACGTGAAATAAATTAATATTAAGCTGAACGATAAGGAGCTCGTAAGAAAAATTACTGTCGTTTATATATAGCATATTTTTAAGAAAAAGAGGAAGAGAGATGCGGTGATATAGAATATATTACTAAATTTGGGAACATTTAATTAGGTATGCAAACATTCTAAAGTTTGTCAATTATATTTATAGGATTTACATATACATGTTATGGAATAGTTAATAATGAATTAAACTTTTGTGGAGGAAAATATCTTTTCGTAATGATATTAACTTGCATACAACGAAGCAATTATAACAAGTTGTCTTAATACTACAACTAAGCAACATAAATTGATATTCAAATGGAGTACTTGGCATCCCATTAACAAGGTGACAATGACCACTGAGACAGCCATCTGGGAGTGGGGGAGGGCAAGATAATCACATTATAAATAAATTACATCAACTTCTATGAGCAGGGGTGTCAAGAGCCACCATGGACCCTGGGCCATCCTACACAATGTTCATGCCCAGGGGCAGCTGACGTCACTATCATATCCAGGTATCATTGTAAGGGCGACATGACAACCAGGTTTTTGAGTGTTTTTTTTTTTTTTAGATAGACCTAGGAAAACATATGCATGGTTGGGGGGCATATATTCCCTTCCCCTCCCCCCAAATATGCCCCTTGTTGACACATATCCCACACCCACTCCTACTTAGAGAGGGTGCCATTTCTTTGTAGTGCAAATCCAAGGCAACTTACTGTGATACACATAAAGTTGACTGTTGGTTTTTCTACATCAGAAACTTGTGTTTTCCATCCTACAAATAGGCAGACAAATAATGCAATTTACAGACACAATACATGTGATTTATAGACATGTTACTGACACCTCATTGATTACAAAAAATTTATATTAAAAACCTTTGTCTGTGCTATACATGAGGATTTGTACTTTGTGTTGACGTATATCAAAATGTCATGTAGACTGTTTGGCAACAGATTTCCATGAATACTTATATTTCAGCAAAGTCAACATTTGCATATTTTATCACAGAGTAGAAATGTGGATGAAACACCTATTTGAAAATATATCAGATGATGTGACATTGTGTTATTTATTTAACTGTGGACAAAAAATTGAAGGTGATAAAACTGAAGTAACTGGAAATTACACTACTGGTAAAAAAAACGTGAAAGTAAGAGCAAGAGATGAATCAGACTGGTAGAAAAAAATAAGAATTAATTTTAAAAAGTAGTAGTCTGAGGGTTTTTAGCAATCACTAACCTGACACCTATGATAGAGATATGTTTCCAGGTATTTAGTTTGAAGAATCAGCATTCATATAACCTACCATAGATTGTAGATGCAAACAAAACACCCATATATTGTAATATATGACTAGGCAACACTATTAATGAAGAAAAGATGAAAAACATGTGATCATAAGAACTGATTGCAACAGAAAGTAATATCATTACAGTAATTTCTTACTTGTGTACATGCAGTATAGAATGAGATGTGCACTTTCTACAATTAAGATGGTAACTGAGGAAAATTCCCAAGATTTTGGAGCTGAAAGATGAAATCTATTTATAAACCTGAAGAAAACACCTGTCTCAAACTATCTGATCCTAAATGGATATTGTATTTGTGGGTTTTTTTTTGTGAATATCATACAGAACATCTAAATATGGTGAATGAAAAGTTTTGAGAAGAAAACTGATTACTGGGTTATAAAACTCAAGCTAAGACTTCAACTTTGGGAAAGTAAACTAAAGAAATACAATCTAATATATTCTAGAGTTAAAGAAGGGAGAAAAACAATAGGTGACTCAAGATCACTCAGTTAGCTTTCCACTCTATACTAATGCTATGGAAAAGAAGGTCCATATAATATCATAAAATATTATATGCACCACTCACTCATCCTTCAGAGTGGGTGGGGGAATGAAGTATGGTAGCTGGACGAGCAGTGTGAAACCAAAAATACATTTGGCAAGTAGTATCTATGAGATGCCAAAATACCAATTAACCTACTGCAACTTGAGTAAATTAAAACAAAAACAGAAAATACTGTATCACTATTTAATTAATATTCAAAATATTTTATGCAGCACAAAGTTATTGTCTTTGTGATTTATGAATCTTCCTTTTTGTCTTTTAAAGTGTGACTATTCTTTTATTTATTAGTCCTATATGTGTGGTAGAGGAAAAGATGACAATAAAGTTATTTGTGCTCCTGTAAAATAAATATTTTAATTGGTGTTATACATGTAGTAGAGGAAAAGATGACAATAAAGTCAACAGTTAAAATTATTTAGCAGCTCAGCAGATTCCTCTGCTGAATTGTTTAAATAATTCAGATCTAATAGTTACAATGCTCATCAGTTAGAGATCTTTCAATTTTCCCATTAGTTTTTTTTTTTTTTCTGAAGCTCTCTTTATATTATGTTAGTTACTTTTATATAAAGTATATTAGTATTGGCAAAATGATGCAAGGAAACAAGCTTATACAGCTTTAACTTTATCCACTTCATTTTTGGCCATCCTCCTAATAACTGTACTATCTTTCTTTAAATATATTTAGACACCTCCTATCTCTAACAACAGTAGATGAAACTTACTAAGTTATGCTTGATAGCCTCTCGCAGAAGGAAGATGTATTTGTGATACACACACACACACACACACACACACACACACACACACACACACACACACACACACACACAGTATAAGTGCGTAATAGTATATATCGGGGCGTTAAAAAAAAAAAAAGAAAGAAAGAAATTGCTTTAAAATTTGGGTATTCCTGTTAGTATGTTAACTATTCTGAAAAACATTGTTTCAATTTTCAAACTGTTTGAGGAAATGGGACCCAGTTGGAAGCATGCGAAATTATGCCTGTGTGAAGATGTAGACAAAGCAGTTTAAGTGGATGAAGTTGATTCGAGACCAAAACATGCCGACATCAGGGCCATTAATAAATGAAAAGGCTATGGAGTATGTATCTTTTCTGGGACATAAAACATTCCAAGCCTGTTCTGGTTGGCTGGACAAATTAAAGAGCGTCATGGCTTACTCAAAAAAGTTATTTCTGATGAAAGTGGAATTGTCATCGAAGAAGACTGTACTCAATGGAAAGAAACAGTTTGAAAAAAAATTATGGAGGACTACGAGCCCAAAGACATATTCAATGTTAACGAAACATGTCTATTTTTTAAATGTTTGCAGAACAAGACACTGACTTTTAAAGGTGATAAAAAATAGTAAGGAGAAAATTAGTCTTGGTTGGTGCAAATATGGCTGGTAATGAAAAACTGAAGCTTTTGGTAATGGGAAAAAGTAAACAATTCCAATGTTTCAAAGGAGTAAAGTTCGAGTTGGACTACAACTACAACAAAAAATCTTGGACGACAAGTGAAATATTTAAACAGTGAATTTTAAATTTCGATAGAAAGATGACGAAAGGAAACAGAAAAATCGCATTGATTGTCAATAACTGCTCTGCCCCCTTCACTCAGTAATTTCAAAACTTACAAGCGTGAAGCTTGTTTTCTTCCCTCTGAATACCTCGTCTAAACTGCAGTCAATGAGTCAAGGATTGAAAATGCACTACCGAAGGCACATACTGAAAAAAATTATACTGAGAATAGGAACTAACCAACCTACAGATTCTGTTACAGATTTGCAGATGTGTATATCCGAGTTGGCGAAGTGTGGAGCCAAGATGTGACGGAAACGATTAAGAATTGTTTCGCAAAAGCAGGTTTTGCTAAAATGCCAATTAACAGCGATGAGAGGGATGAACTATTACAAGACATTGAGCAATCTTTGGAAGAGTTCCAAGCGAGGTTTGATCAGTGGAGAAATTGTTCTTGACGAATTTTAGGAGTTGATAATGATATCATAGTAGCTGAATTTCTGAGTGACTCCAATGTTTTAATGAGTATTCAAAGAACTAGTGACAATATCGACAATGAGTTGGATGAAAATGAGGGCAATATTAAACCATCCAAACAAGAAATGTTGGCTGAATTTGAAACTTTGCATCAAGGCAAAGTTTCAAATTGGGAAGAAAATGTAACAGAAAATATATTTGAGTGTTTAAACAAATGTGAACGTTTTTATGAACAGTGTACAGTAGAATGCAGTATACAACAAAAAAATAACCAAATATTTGACGACATAATTCTTAAAAGCGTACTAATACATTGTGCGCATCATGTAAGTAGCCATTTCTTAATATGTATATATTAATAAATTAATTGTTTTAAAATGTTAGAAAATTTATTCGTTCCCATTTATTTTCCATCTTTTACTATATTTCTGAATGTTGAATTACAGTATTTTTCATTGTTGAAAAGGTCATATTTCTTTATAACAAAATTTCTGTTTAATGAATTTTTTTCAAGGGAATGATCGATTTCGCTATATAGCGGTCCAACTGTATTTTTATTTATTTCTTTTTTTTGTAATAATCTGAACCTTTATATGAATGCACACAAAGTTATAGTTCATAATTTACAACACTTTTTTTTTTTTTTTTTTTTTAGTGTCATTGAAGTTTGGGCTTGCACAAATGGAAAAAAATTGAACATCAAGCCTGTACAAAATGGGCCTATCGAGAAAAGATTTTCATGGAGATGTGGTAACTATATTAGGAATATCTGCCCCACTGTATGCAACTGTTAAAAATTGGGTAGCTGAATTTAAATCCATTGTTCATCACAGATGAACAGTGCCACAGACATCTATCAACAGCATTCACTTCAGAAAATATCAAAAAAGCTCATTAAATGGTGATGGATGATCAGTGAGTAACTGTCAAGGCTTTAAAGTCAGATTGTGAAATATATCATAATACACAGCAACTGAATTTTTGTTATCTTTCCATTTAACATTGATGCAAGAGAAATAACAGAAGCTACAGGCATCTCAACTGCACAAGTGCAAAACATTCTGTCAAATGAATGGAAGTTGCTGCATGATGGATCCCTTGCCTTTTGAAACCTATTTAGGAACATCTTTGGTTCAAATCTTCAAAGTACCTGTTTGATTGTTATTAAACAGGTCCGGAAAATTTTGTGGCTGGATATGTATCTATGGATGAAACGTGGCTTTATCTCACCAACCAGAGTCAAAATTGCAATCAAAACAATGGAAGCATGCTGATTCACCACCCCATAGAGGGGGGGGTTAATCAGCACCCCCTAAGTTAGTCCCATTGGCAGGCAAGGTCATGGCATGTCTTCTGGGACTCAAAAGGAATAATAATGGTAGATTTATCTCTCAAATGGATAAACAATAAACAGAGAGAGTACCTTGGTAACTTAGTAAATAAATTACAAGATGCAATCAGGTCAAAGAGGCCAGGAAAGCTAACTAAAGGCTTTTGTTTCATCAAGACAATAAACCTGTTCTCACGTTTTTGCCATCATCAAACTTCATCAGACTGATTATGAATTGTTGCTCCACCCATCATACTTGTCAGATCTAGTTCCATCTGATTTCCACCTATTATTTAAACTAATGACCAATTTTTCTGGCAGGAAATTTGTGTTGGAAGAAGAGGTGATAGTGGCCACACACCTTCAAGAAAGTGACTGCAAGACTGGGATCATGAATCTGGAGCATTCATCAAAAAATAGTATAAAATCAATGTCAGATAATTAGGCAAGAAATTTATCAAAAAATCAACCATAAAATAAACAATCCTTAAATCAATGTCATTTATTTAAAGGATAAACAGTTTAATTTTTATAGAAGATAACCAAGATATAATTATAGTGAATAATTAACACCATTTCTTCTGGGATATCAGAGTATACAGGATATTCTTTTTCCATTAGCATTCAAAATATTTATAATTTTTTTAAATCAAAAGCTGAAAAATATATTTCATTTTTCTTGGTTCGTTTCAGCAAATATCAATTTATTTATAAGCTTTGAATGGAAAAACATTTTCAAAAAAATGTTTTTTCATTCAAAGGCCATATTTAAACAGAGGATTACAAATTTGAAGAATTTCACACTACACTAGAATGGAATTTAATATAAACTACATATTACATGGAAAAATGTAAATGTTATTCATTTCCTCTTCAGTGTCTGACTATGTAAATACAGTTAATTTATATTAAATTCCATTCTAACATAGTATAGCACAGCAACTTTTATATAATAAAAAACATGAACCGAGAGTAAAGCTATTTTATTAAGAATTATGTAAGAATCTCTTAATTTTCTGGAAGTATCACATACAATCAAACTTGGTTATAACGAGCATCAAGGGACCGACAAAATTTCCTTGTTATAAGCATTACTTATTATATCAGTGATGAGTTAAATCTACATTCCATTTTTGTTAATTCTCAATAACTTGATAAAAAGATAGATTCAAAAAACAAAAGAAATATTAGAGAGAAAAAATAATATTAGTATATACCTACATATAATTTGTATTAATATGCTTGTATTTTGTTTTTAAATCAATCCAGCCAACCGTTGTTACATACAAATTGTTTAGCAAAATTTTCCACTTGAGCCTTCAAGATCGGACTGTCTATTGAAAATCCAGCACTTCTTTGTGTAGTGAACCATTGAAGCAATGCTTCATCAATGTTAGTAACCTCACTTTTTCAATTTTTTTTTTTTTTTTTTTTTTTCCGGTTATGGCCTTTTCCAGTGCCAACATGTAAACATTGTTTATTCTTCCACAATGTTGATACTGTTGAAAATGACAAAGAAAATTTTTACACACTAAAACATTTTTTGCTCCATGTTCTAATTCATGAATAGTTTCAACTTTTTTGCAAATTGAGAGACACTTTTTTTTGTTAGTAGACATGTTTCTGAAGGAAGGGTTAATTTCTAACTGATTTTACTTTAAAATTACAGTAAAGTGACCTGCATACAAATAATTATCATTTACAAATTTCTTAGAAGTCCCAAAATAAATTTATGGTTCAGTGAATACAAGACAATCTGTAAGCATAATGTAACCGTAGAAATTACAAGAGGAATGGCAATGCACTACACAAAGGACAAGGTTAGGTCATAAACCGGCCCCCCTAGTCCGATGTGAGTGGTCATAAAAGCTAAGTCCTCCTTTCATATTTGTCTATTCCAAGAATTGGATTTTTTCAACTACCCAAGCAATTAAGAATGTCTACATGTTTGCATAGTTACCAAAATTTGTATGGTATATCTGTGTAGTATGGCATATGCATAAATTTAAATCATTATGACTTTTTTGCTCATTACAGCCATGATCTTATTATTTCCGTGCTCATTATAACAGAGTTTGACTGCATTATTGTTGTCTTCCTTATTTGTATAAATATTATGTTAAGTAACTAATAAAAGTGGCATAAAATTAAGTTCAGAAAGATACATCTATTCCAGATAATTTTACAAATGTACTAACTTCCATGGAAAACCAAGGCTTAAAAATAAATTCTCAAATTAACATAAATCTCAAAGGGCATTGTGGTATTTAGTAGAAGCTGATTGTACATTCGCAAACTAATGTATTTGTGATAGCAAGCTACCACTGAACCATGGTTTATAGTGGCAAAACAATTTTATATATCAAATAAATGCACAAAAAGATGTTATCTTTATATACAAAATTACATGAAAATACATATCAAGTAGAATTTTTTTTTTTTTTTTTTTGTTAGCAATAACAAAAAGGCCTTTTATTTCTGGTAGAATTTATGAAGTTCCATCTGGACATAAACTTCATAGTCCTCTTTCTCTGATGAGTACTGTGAAAACCACGATGCTGTTTTTTTTTTTTTTTTTTTTAAATGGACAGGAAACAATAATGTTCTATGATATAAAATTTTTTTTTTATCTTCAAACTACAATGTTATTGGAATGTTAAAAGGTGATATTATAATACCTTTAATGAACCACCAAACTAAGTGCTTTCTAGAGTGAAGTAATATATGATTTATGAAAAAAGTATAATTTTTTTTTAAATAGTTTACTGGTCATGACAAATTAAGACCTGATTGCAGCTACAGTTTCATAATTTCTCTCTTTCCCTTTTTCTCTCTCAAACACACACACACACACACATGTATATATACATACATACAGTAGAGTACCATACACACTTTAATAATGTCACACATTTATTCACCGAATCTGTTGTGGGAAATATTATTATGCTCCTATATACTGTAGTCCAATGAAGCAGTTTGGTGATATTCACGGTGAGTTTGAAGCTGTTCCTGATCCTGAGCCTGCAACCTGTTGATATTGCTGTGGACTAGTGTGGATGCTTCCAGCAACAATGGGAGGTTCAAAACATGTGAAACTATCTGGAGACTGTAGAGAATGAATATACAGTGGGTTGACATTTGCAGCATCAAAGTGAGTACTATCATAAAGGGAGTTATTCTGTAAAATTAAATAAAAAAAACACAGTAAATGTAGAGATATAAGCATTTGGTTTTTATAAGTTCCCCAATCATAAAAATGAAATAAAATCAAATACTTTTTTAAAAAATACATTAGCACATAACAGTATTAACAGTGGCATATGATGCAAGAAAGAAAAAGCCTAAATATCATCAACCAAAAAAAAAAAAAAAAAAAAAAACACATCACCTGTCCATCCCTCAATAGTTTTGTCTTTCTAGTTATTCCTTCAATTTATTGAAACTATACACTTACCCAACAGATGGAAGCCTGTTCCAACAATCAACCACCTGCTGACTGAAGGTAAACTTCTGACCATCTATTCTGCAACCATCCTTCCTCAACATGAATTTATATTTTCTCATGTGTGTAGTCTGAGCAACAGGAAGAATACTAAATGCAATGAGCTTGCCCAATCCATTCAAAGCCTTAAACACTTCAATAAGATCACCTTGCAGATGGCCTAGTAATCAGATGCCAAAATTTGCAGAACCAAAGCTTTTCTCAGTAAGAATACCCCTTTGTTCTCTTTCTCTGCACCTATTCCAGCAGATCTAAATTCTTCCTAAAATGAGGACTCCAGAAGCTATATGCAGTACTCAAGATGAGGCCTAAGCCATTACCTTACACAATGGAATAATCACCTCCTCATTCCAGCTAGCAAAATTTCTATATATTATTGACAAAACCCCATGAGCTATCCTGGCAGCCTGTCTACACTGTTCAGAGAACTTCATATCTTACTGCACAATTACCCCCAGGTCTTTTTCACTTTCCACTACTCTGATTATAATGGAAAGTTGGTATGTTAATCTTGGAGCTTTAATATTCAGTTAGTATGTTAATCTGGGATTATCACTACATATATACAGGGTGTCTCAAAAATACACAGCATAACTTCAGGAATGAGTTCTTCATATGTAGACAATAAAAATATTTTATATCAACATAGTTCCGAAAATGCTTTGTTTTCGAGTTTTGAACGTTTGTCTTTAACACTTAACTGTTCACATCACCTTATAGTAATTGTTCAAAATGTCCACCTCCTGAATACAGGCCTCACATCGCCATCTCATGGACTCGCAAAGACAATGCCAAATTCCTGGCATGTTTCGTATTATCTCACAACCTGCCACAATTCGATTGCGGAGAGTTTCCACATCAGCTACCGGAGTCGAATGCACCAATGACTTTAAATGGCCCCACAAGAAGAAAACTAGTGGGGGTTTAAATCAGTTGAGCATGGAGGCCAGGCAGTTGGTCCACCCCTCTAATTCAGGAGTTGTAGATCTTGGTTGTTCTCTGTCGGCAGCACAAGGTGTAAAGGTCCCATGTTCACAAAGGCGGCGATGGATACCTTCAAATGTTTTCTTGTCTGGACATCTTTGTTCTGGGAACCTTTCGAGGTACAAACGATGAGCCTCCAGAGCATTGCCATCCGCCAAATCATACATAAAGTGCATATCCGCTTGCTCCTGATTTGAGTACATGGTCGGAATGGAAAACCACCAGATTCTGTCAGTATCTTGTGATGAAGGAAATCACCTGCGGGAGATAAGACATTCCGGTTAATAACTCGGGAACCAAGCATTTCCGAAACTATGTTGATATAAAATATTTTTATTGTCTACATATGAGGAACTCATTCCTGAAGTTATGCCGTGTATTTTTGAGGCACCCTGAATATAAAAAAAAAAGCCAAAAAAAAAAAAAAAAAAAACCCCCCCTTCCCATTTTACCTATATATCCCCTCTAATAGTTTATCTAGTTCTTCCTTGAATTTATTCAGGCTATCCAATTCAACAACAACAGATGGAAATTTGTAGCAACAATCAACCACTCACTGGCTGAAGGCAAACTTCTGCACATCTATTCTGCAACCATCCTTCCTCAATATAAATTTATGCTACCTCATATGTGTAGTCTGAGCAAGAGGAAGAATCCCATCAGCACTGAGCTTGCTCAAACCATTCAAAGTCCTAAACACCTCAATCAGATCACCCTCACAGGTGCCTAGTCTCTAGATGCTGCAGTTTGCAGAAATGAAGCCTTTCTTAGTAAGAGCACCCCTTTTCTTCCCTTCACCAATATCATTGCCCTTCTCTGTACCCATTCCAGCAGCTCTACAACCTTCCTAAAATGAAGCCTCCAGATCTGTATGCAGTACTCAAGGTGTGACCTGAATCACATGAGCTGCCAGGACAGCTCATGTGGATAAAACCACATGAGCTGTCCTGGCAGCCTGTCTGCACTGCTCAGAGAGCTTCATATCTGATTGCACAATTAACCCCCCAGTCTTTTTCATTTTCTGTTACCCTACCCTGAGTTTAGTACCACCCATATGCAGTACTTTGTATTTGCCAATGTTAAACTTCAACTGCCATTTCTCAGCCCATTATAAATCAACAACAACTGCAGGCAGAGATGAAAGTGATTCTTGCACTGCATTGATTAGAACGTGCAGCAGTCGGAAAGTAAGGTATTGGAGATTTTTTTTTGATTTGGTAGTTGTTGGCGCATCGGCTTCTGTGGCCATATTGCACCTCCCAAGGTTTTTGCAGTACTTTGATCCAAGCCCGAGGTGGGAATCGAACCCACGACCTTTGGGTTGCCGAGCAGGTACTTTGCCCACTCGGCTTGGAGATTTCAATGGCTGCTGAGGGTCCTCGTGGAACAAACAAATACATGGGCTGTGTTAGGGTGTTTTGTACTTATATCAAAATTAGAAAAGGTGCATGCACACTAATCCCAGGAGAACAGTAAATAAATTTGATGAATTTGAGGTACTGGTTAAGCCATAAAATGTAGACATTGTAGGGATATCAAAGATGTGGTGTCGCTCAGACATAATGGATGCAGAATTTTAATATGGGGAGTACAATGTGTACAGAAAGGTCAGACAACACAAGATGGGAGTATGCTCTTGGTTAGGATGCATATTAAATCTAAGGCAGTGCATTCATTTAATATGGGTGGCAAGCACAACATTGAGTCAGTCTGGTGTGACATAAGCCCTAGGAAAACAAAAATAAGAATAGTAGTGTGTTATAGGCCTATTTGACTGTGAGGAGGAGAGAGAACAACTGTACAGATAAATAGAGTAGTTCAGTAAATCAGAATATCTTATAATGGGGATTTTAACTTTCTAGATATTGACTAGAACGTGTGGGTTGGTCACTCACATACTAGCAAGACATTTGTGGATTTGCCAGATAACTATTTTCTATAGTAGCATGTTATAAAGGCAACAAGAGAAAGCAGTACTCTTGATCTGGTTATCAGCAGCGATTCTTCATGCATTAAGAATCTGTAGGGAAAAGATCCACTAAGTGGCAATGACTATAGTGTATGATGGGGGCTTTACTTAAAGATGTAACTACTGTCAAGGGCAAAGGGAAGGCCTTTTGCTTTCAGAAAGGTGACTACAATAGTCTCAGACAGTTTTTAAATTCTATACAATGGTTGTTGTTTGTTTGGTTTTTAGGAGCATTAACAACTAAGGCCATATTGCTCCGGGATATGTGGTGGTCATTCCCTGACCTTTCCGATTCCTCCGTATTTGGTGGTGACGGGCTTGAACCCCGGTCTAATCAAGAACTGTGCGCTATGCACTGCTGCTCCTTCCCACCTGGCTACGGAGGCGCCCTATACAATGAAACCAACTGATGGTAACACAAACTAAGAAATACTGTTCAAGGCTTAGACCTAAATGGATGTCAGATGAACTTAAGAGACTCGTGGCAGAATAAATTATCAGGTCATACAAATGCCTGTATTAGATATAAACATGTCTATAATCAAGTCACAAGAGAGGTTTGACATGATAAAGCAGATTATGAGAAGTCTAGCAAAGGATGCAAAAAAAAAAAAAAAAAAAAAAAAAAGGCAAAAACTTTTTCACTTATGTAAACACTGGAAGGAAGGGGATGAATCACATTGGTCCTCTTGATATTGATGGTTCAATTGTTGATTATCCTGCTCATGTTGCTGACAAACTGAAAAGATATTTTGTACCTATATTCACACATGAGGAATTCTTTAGGGTAGGGTACGCAAGATATTTAAGGAACTCTAAGAGGGAGCTAAATGATATTGTGATAACCGAGAAGAAACTGGAAGAGAAACTGTTGAAACTAAACATAAAAAAGAGACTCGGGATGGATGGGACCTATCCAGTTATATTAAGGGAGTAAGCAAAGCAAGTAAGCAAACCATAGTTATGAGGGCAACTTTGGAATTAGGGATTGTATCTGTGGACTGGAGAAGTGCAAATGTATCCCCAATTCACAAAGCGGGATTAAACGGTGACATCAGTAATTTAAAACCTGTTAGATAAAGTCATTAGTTAAAGAAGTAATGCAGAATCATCTAGACAGGAGTGCAGTTAACTACCTTCTGTGGGACAAGTACTTTACACCTTTTTACACAGTATATTTTCCATTTTCCTGACAACAGTCACTGGCAATAACTACCTTCTGTGTACAAGTACATTCTACCCTTGGAATTGCTGCTGTGTTGTCTAATGCACAAGTGTATTTTCTGGAGTTCAGGTGCATAACTGAGAGCATTATTTGGCCTCTAAATTTAATTCGTTCAAGGGACATCTACCCTATTCTTGAAACTCTCAGAAATGCCCATCAGAACACTGAATTCACATCTAATTTTCTTACATTCTTTGCACTGAACACACACACACACATATGCACACACAGACACGCATGACATTGTTCCTCAGATGTATCATGTGCCAACCCAGATATCTGCAAACATCAAAAAAAAAAGTAACACATTTTGTAAGGCTGTGATTCATAAGAAAACTGCCACCTTCAGTCTTCCCTGAGCCATTCCTTCTTGAGCCCTTTTCTTTGCTGTTCTAGTCTGAGGCTTGATTTCTGTTTAAATTAAATTTAATTTGAGAATACCCTACACCAAATTAATAAACACCTAATTGCAATTATATGTATTATACTATCAAGTTTATGTTATTATATATATATCTACACTGGTGTTCAAAGAAAGTGCATCACCCCTTAAAATTGCAAGTGTCGTCCGAATAACGTAAGTACATGGCAATATTTCTTACAGATTGAATCAGATAAGATTGACACACGTAGGTGATGATGTACTATTGTATCAGCTGTTACTTTCAGATATATAAGCGCGCTCTGCCAGAGTTGCAGATATTCCTTGCTTGTGTCAGGATGGGGAGTTATGTGCGGTTGACGCCACGAAGAAACAGTGCTATTGTTGATTTATGTGAGGAAGGATGTTCTTCTTGTCATATTGCTTATAGAGTGTCTTGTAATCAGTTGACAGTGAGTACATTTCTTTCCAAACTAAAGAATACTGGTTTTGCTGATAGGAAAAAAGGAAATGGATGCAAATGAGTCTCTACGCCAAACAGGACTGCATTTTGAAGTGTCTATGCCTTAAAAACTGTAAAGCTTCTTTGTCTGAGCTTAAAAGAGAATGGGAAGAACATACAGGAGTGGTAGCAAGTGCAGTAATAGTCAGAAGATGCTTCTTCAAAAATGAACTTGTAGCCCGTCATCCTAAGAAGAAGCCCTCCTCACACAAAAAATGAAAAAGCCTGATTAATTTGGTGTAAAGAGCATGTCAAATGGATCCCTGAGCAGTGGAAGTCAGTTA
The DNA here is from genome assembly GCF_048544385.1 of Mastigoproctus giganteus. Lineage (NCBI taxonomy): Eukaryota > Metazoa > Arthropoda > Arachnida > Uropygi > Thelyphonidae > Mastigoproctus > Mastigoproctus giganteus. The sequence goes on from NC_143577.1 coordinate 230,176,834, forward strand.
TTTTCTTGGATTGGAAGAAATGCAACCTGCATGGCACTAATGGTAGACAAATGATTCACTGTAGATGTGGTGAAGAACACTATCCAGACTGTATGGTGTTTACAGTGAAATTCCCTACCAGCTAAATGATATGGGGATGTGGGGATGCATTTCGTTGTATCGTGGAGTAAGTAGATCACCTGTAGTTTATAAAAGGTTCCGTAATTGCCAGTGGATACCTGGCTATATTGGAAGGCAAATTGCTGCCAACCATTAGAGACCATTTCAACTTGCCAAGTAACTGCATCTTTCAGGACCACTCTGCTCCTTGTCATCGGGCGAAAAGTGTAAGTAGGCACTTCTGTAGTTACTTTACCTTCATTTCTGCAGCAGAGGTTTGACAGTAATGTGTTTACATTTGTTACAGGTTAAAAATGGTTGGAAGAATGGTCCATTACAACTCTTAGCTGGCCAGAAAACAGCCCAGGCCTGAATCCTATAGAGAACTGTTGGCATCGTGTGGAATCTGCAGTTGCCAGAAAGAAACCAAAGATCCTTCGTGAACTCAAGAAGCCATAATACATGTTTGAAACAAAGAACTATCAGTTGATTATCTTTAGAAACTGATCTTGACAATGCCTCAACGGTGTGCTGCTGTTATCAGGGCCAGAGGCGGTTCAACTAAATGTTAGTTTGCACCTGGTGAACCTTTCATTTTGTTTTCCATTTAAATTGATAAACTGAAGCAAACTGAGGGCTTCTGATAACATTTCAGCCATAATTGTCGTGTTTACCAAAACTGTTGTATAAAGGTTGCAAATGCTCATTTTGGAATATTTTGAGAGCACCTGTCAAATATTACTTAGCTTTGCCTTAACCATTAATAAATCAATTTTGTTTATATTTCTATTTGTGAGCTAGTCATTAATGTAACATACCATCATGAAAAAGGGTTCGAAATGTGAAATTCCTAAGTAATGCACTTTCTTTGAACACCTGTGTGTGTGTGTATATATACAGGTCGACCATCACTAATCCGGCCGCTAGTAATCCGGTTCCACCGCTAATTCGGACATAATTTCAAATTTCCCAGGTTGGCGCACCGACCTGCCGCTACTGTTTTGGTGGTTGGTTGCAGCATCAGCTGTTGGCACGAACTCATAAACACTGGCAAGCCATTCCCACTTGTTTTTCTGCATTTATTATTATAACCTGCTCACATTTAGCCCCAGCCATGGTTCCAATGTATAAAGGAAGTGCCTCTCGTGGTGTAAAGTGCGAGCACCGTACATTATCCATAAGAGATAAAGTTGAACTTCTCAAAAAACTCGACAGTGGTGTGTCTGTGAGAAGTTTAACTCTGCTTAATTGTAAATTCCAGCAATTTCTCTCAGTTCTTCTTATCTTAGTAATTTTCTTTTAGCCATTCCTTTTTAGATTTTTTTTACAACACACTTATACAAACTTGCGGAAAAACACAACACAATATGACGGATAACACAGTGCGCTAACGAACTTGTTTTCACAAAATCTCTAACAATACTGACAAATTTATTGCGATGTTTGAGAGTTTATTTTATCGTAATTAGTTTTATTGCAGCGCTCGCTGCGCATGCAATAAACTAATCACAAACGACCTTCATATGTATGCCGTAATAACGTCACACGTATGTGGCCGACACAGCTTCTCAAGAAATAAAGTAACCAACATATGTGGCCACGTTGGCCACATATATGCGACATAAAAAAAAAAAAACTTTTTTTTTATATACAGTATTTTAAGCAAAAAATGACAACACTGACATTACAATACTTATTTTAGAATTGCTAATCAAATTATTTCCTAAATAATTTTTTGGCCCCTGGGGAATTTTTTCTTAAACTAGCTTGGCAGTCAACGTGTTAAAGGTAGAAGGAGGTGGTTAGCTGTTGGGTAAAATGTATGTGCTAAAATAACCACCGTGAATCGGCAAACTCACTAATCCAGCACCCCACATGTCCCAACGCTGCCGGATTAGCAATGGTCGACCTGTATGTGTGTATATATATAAACATAACAGTATACAGCAGGCCATAATGCCAAAATTTTATTTATTTTTTTATTAAAATTTTACATTTATCCCAATTTTTCTTAATAGATTATATATATATATATATATATATATATATATATATTTTTTTTTTTTGTATAGTTTAAGTACAATTAGTAAAATGGGTAAGATATAGAATAAATATATTTCATATTGGAAAGCTGGTAGCTACTTAACCCTATAATAGCCATAACTGGTCCACGAGGCCAAACCTAGTAAAGGATGACCATTAGTCAAAGTAAAAGTAAAAATAAAACAATTAATAAACAACATATATGATAACACGGTCAAAAGGTAATTTATCTCATAAATTACCTTTTGACCATGTTAAACAGGCAGATGATATCAGAAACTGATAGCTGGGTTAATTGTAGGGGGGACATATTGAAAGGGTTAGCTCTTGAAAAAGTCTCTTTCAATGTGTCCCATGACCTATAATTGACTTGATATATATTATTATTATGTTTATTAATTGTTTTATTTTTACTTTTACTTTGACTAATGATCATCCTTTACTAGGTTTGGCCTCGTGGACCAGTTATGGCTATTATAGGGTTAAGTAGCTACCAGCTTATCCAATATGAAATATATTTATTCTATATCTTACCCATTTTACTAATTGTACTTAAACTATACAAAAAATATATAATAAGACTGATGTAATGTTCTATCTAGATATGTATAGATGGCATTAATCAGTTTGTGTTTAGTTTACTTTACATAAGATATTTATTAATTTTCTATATTTTATATATATATATATATATATATCAAGTTTATGTTATTATATATATGAGGGGGTGATCATTTAATTTGTGGACTGGTGCAAAATTTTATATTTACTGTGCAAACTTTCTGTAACTGCTGCTAGAGGTGCTCTCCCTGATAGCTACCAAGCAGACTCTGTGTGTGCATGCCAGTACTTATCGCGCTAGTGTTGCGTGAAGAGAGTTTTTTTAGCTGAATGTCACTGACGATCGTTTTGAAGCAAGTATATAGACTGAACAGTGATATGTGATTCGCTATTAGCATTAGCACTGGTTGAGGCATATGATGCAAGAAAGAAGCTTATACAGCATCAGCAAAAAAAAAAAAAAAAAAAAAAACCCTTCCCATTTCACCCATCCGGTCACTCCAAATTTGTCTAGTTTAGCCTTAAATTTATTTAAGATATCAATTTCAACAACAAGATGGAAGTCTGTTTCAGCAATCAACTACCCGCTGGCTAAAGGCAAACATCCCCACATCTATTCTACAACTGTCTTTCCTCAATTTGAATCTAAGTCCCCTTAGGTTCTTAATCTGAGCAAGCAGAGGTATCCCGTCAGCATTGAGCCTGCTCAAACGATTCAAGGCCTTATACACCTCGATCAGATCACCTCACAGGTGTCTAGCCTCCAGATGCTGCAACTTGCAGAACTTCAGATTTTCTTCATAAGCACGCCCTTTGTTCCTCTCACCAATCTTGTTACCCTTCTCTGTACTCGTACTAGCAACTATACATCCTTCCTAAAATGAGGCCTCCAGACCTGTACACAGTACTTAAGGTGTGGCCTCACCATCGCCTTATACAAAGGGATAATCACCTCCTTGTCTCTGCTAGCAAAATTCCTATACAGTGGAGCCCCTATATTTGTCACGAAGTTACCCACCGCATGGTCATCGTAGCCTCGCGCCATCGCCCAGCAGTCTGCGTTGTGCGATCATTCAGTGCGCATCACCTGTTATTTTCACTTTGAAATTTTTTTTTAAATTTTGCAATTTTTTGCAGTTACCTTTGTAAAAAGAAGTGACCATGGCCCCAAAAAAGTGTAGCAAAGAAAAACAACCAAAAAAGGAAAGCTGTGGGAACCACAATTGAGTTGAAAAAAGAAATCAATGCTAAGTTTGAAAGTGGAACACGTGTTTCCAACTTAGTGCTAGAATTTAACATGTCAAGAACTACGGTAAGCAGCATAATTAAAAATAAAGAAGCAATTAAAGCGGCTGATGTGGCAAAAGGTGCAAAAATTCTTGCTGCTAAAAGATCAGAAACGTATGAAGACATGGAAAATCTTTTATTAGTATGGATTACTGAAAAACAAATGGCTGGCGATAGTATTTCAGAATCTATCATCTGCGAAAATGCAAGGCAGTTATACAATGATCTGCAGCAAAAGAACCCAGGAACCAGTGGTGATTTCATGGCAAGTAGGGGCTGGTTCGAAAAATTTAAAAGGCAAATGGGCATTCATAGTGTAGTTAGGCATGGAGAGGCTTCAAGCTCGAATGCAGAAGATGCTAAAAAGTTTGCTGAAGATTTCAAAAACCATGTAGACACTGAGGGATTTATCTCTAAACAAGTTTTTAATTGTGATGAGATGGGCCTATTCTGGAAAAAAATGCCTAGAAGAACCTACATCACAAAAGAGGAAAAAGCATTGCCCGGACACAAACCAATGAAAGACATTAACACTCCTGCTGTGTGGTAACGCTAGTGGGGACTGAAAATTAATCCATTGCTCGTTTATCATTCAGAAAATCAGAGAGTTTTTAAGAAGAACAATATCATAAAAAGTAAACTAAATGTGATGTGGAGGGCTAACAGTAAGACTTGGGTAACCAGACAGTTTTTCTTGAAGTGGATTCATGAAGTGTTTGCTCCAATTGTGAAAGCTTATCTAGAAAGTTATAATTTATCTGTAAAGGCCTTCTTGGTTCGGACAATGCTCCTGCTCATCCCCATGGCTTGGAAGATGATTTGGCAGGGGAATACAGCTTTATTCGCATTAAATATCTACCACCAAAAACAACTCCTCTAATCCAACCCATGGATCAGCAGGTCATGCCTGTTTTAAAAAACTTTATACAAAAGCCCTGTTTCAAAGGTGTTTTGAAGTGATGTCGGAGACAGAACTTACATTGAGAGAATTTTGGAAAAATCACTTCAATATCCTCCATTGTTTGAGGATAATTGATAAGATATGGGGGGGAAGTGTCTTCCAGGACAATGAACTCGGCCTGGAGGAAATTGTGGCCAGAGTGTGTGTCAGAAAGAGACTGTGAAGGTTTTGGGTCAGAGCCTGTTTTTGATGAAATTGTGTCTCTGGGTAGGTCCATGGGATTGGAGGTTGATAGTGAGGATATAGAGGAATTGGTGGAGGACCATGGAAGGGAGCTTACCACAGAAGAACTGTTGGACCTTCAAAAGAAAAGGAAACTGAAGCAGTGGAGGAAATTTCATCAGAGGAGGAAGGGTCAAGTAAAGGCAGCATCCCAACTGCTAACATTAAGGAAATGCTGTCCAATTGGGCCAAAATGCAGAGTATGGTTGAGAAGTGGCACCCGAACATTGCCACAGTTAATCAAAATATAAATTCATTCAATGATAATGTGATTGGCTACTTTCGGAAAATTTAAAAAAACAGACAGCATTGGACAAGTTCTTTGCTAAATCGAGTGCTAGTGAATCGTTGGGAAAGGGACAAAAAAGACATTGATCACAAGAATTGGAGTTACCTGATGTTTTAATGGAAGGTGACTCTCCTTCTAAACAATAATTCCTTTCCTCCTCTTCGGCTTTTGCCATCATCACTCCTCAGTAACGGAAAGCTCTGGTTAAATTATTTATTTATTTATGTATCAGATTCGGGGCTGGGAAAGGATTATTCAAATGGAAAAAATTGATTCTATATTCGTCTGATTCAGTATTTGTTCGTTCCTCAGGAACAGATTAATGACGAATATAGAGGTTCCACTGTATATCATTGACAAAACTCCATGACCTGCTCTGGCAGTCCCGTCTGCACTGCTCAGAGAACTTCATATTTGACTGCACAATTACCACAAGGTCTTTTTCATTTTCTACCATCTTAAGTGTAGTACCACACAGTTGGTACGTTTCTCTGGGGTTACTTCTACCCATATGCAGTACTTTGCATTTGTCAAGGCTAAACTTCAGTTGCCACTTCTTATCCCATCTGCCCAAATTATCTAGATCCTGTTGCAGTAGCATACTGTCTTTACTGTTATTAACAATCCTGCCAACCTTTGTATCAACTACAAACTTGGACATTAAGCCTGATATACCTTCATCGATATCATTGATAAATATTGTCAGATGGGGCTTAAATGCAGCGGAAAAAGTTAAAGAGATGAATGAAGCATATGTTATTGTTATTGAGTGTCTTGGTAGGATGGCCATATTTACATGGCACAAGCAATTCAGTGAAGGCCATGAATCTGTTGCAGATGTTTCAAGACCTGGTCAGCCGTCTTCCTCAACAACTCCTGAGCAAATCACAAAAGCCCAGGAAATCTTGGATGAAGACGGTGAATTACATTTTTTGAATTAGCTGTTAGAATGCCCATTTCATATGGTAGTGCTCACATTATTGTGAAAAATCACCTACATGTGTCTACATGGTCATGAACCGGTGCCCGCTGCATTCCAAACAATTTGACTCCAAAGCAAAAACAGCAAAGAATAGACTTGTGCCAAGAAATGCTTCATTGTTTTGAAACATAGGGTCAAAACTTCTTAAATCGAACAGTGACTTGTGATGAAACTTGAATTTTTCACTATGATCCAGAGACGAAACAACAGTCGAGTGAGTGGAAGCATCTCGATTCACCAAGACCTAAGAAACTTTGAGCTTCTCGTTCAGTTGACAAACAAATGCTTATGTTTTTTTGACATAAAAGGCATTCTCGTTACACATTTTGTGCTTTGTGGAACAACTATGAATAAGGAAGAATACTCTGAGGTTCTCAGAACCAAACTTTGCCATGCCATTTGTGAGAAATGTCAAGGACTTTCAGTGTGAACTGGTTTCTCCCTCAAGACAATGCCAGGTCCCATACAGCTAATATCACTGCCATAGATGCAGAGGTTCTGCCACATCCCCCTTATTCACCAGATTTAGCCCTGTGTGATTTCTTCCATGTCTGAAGAAAGCTCTGAACGGCAAGTGTTTCACGTCTGACAACGATGCTCACAGAGCCACAATGGAAGCACTTCACAGTCTTTCGAAAAATGGCTTGCAAGAAGCATTTAATGAGTGGGTACGATGGTGGCAAAAGTGTGTAAAGTTCAAGGGAGGGTATTTCGAGAAGGAGAAATCCACAAAAGATTCATATGATGACAATTAAGATAAGATCTTAATCTTTCACCAGTCTGTGAATTAAATGATCATCCCTCGTATATATTATGCTATCAAGTTTATGCAATGGTTATAAATTAGTTTTATAATAAAATTATCCTAGCTAACAACACAAAAATATGCCAACCTACATGATTAGAACTTTTGAGCTACCTATTTTCCACAATTAAACAGTACAATTCCACTACCATGCACCACACTACAAGTTACTAATTACAAGATACAGTATTCATGCCAAATTGCCAATAAAAAGGCTCTAAGGATATTAAGTCATAAGTTACAAAATCTCTACCTAAATTTAAAAACCTATTTGTTGAACCCAATTTAATATGTTAATTAAGTAAAAAGAAAAAAAAAAAAAAAAAAAGGCAAAATTTTTCAAAAAACATATTTACAAGAGCTCAAAATTCTTTGACTGCACAGTTTATACCCATATGTTCCTACTAAGATGTATACATAAAACAAATCATACAATGGTATTCTGTGTTGAAATGGTTTTAGAAAAAAGACTTAGGGGTGGAGGAGGAAAATCGGTGGTTAGAACGCTGTCAATTGACTGCATAACAAAAGCCAAGATAACAAGGAAATACACACAGATAAATTGAATACGGAGTAAATACTTGAAATAAGTTATCTGAAGTTGATGCACATAAGTTCTGTGAAGAACTAAAGTATCACAGGTGATATCAAAACAGATAATCTCTGCATCTATTATTATAGATTTTTTTTTTTAAGACAGAGAGCACACTACTTACAATAATTGTTTTTGTAAAAGATACTGTTATGGAAACTTCTTTGACATCTATTTTATCTAATAGAAAGCAAACTGTATTGTTAGAGCATTTTTCTTGGATGTGTATTTGATATGGTAGTATATGTTATTTTAAAGGAAAAATGGGTACTCCTGTCTGCATTGTAAGCTTCCAAAAATCAGTATCAAATTACAAAGAAATGAAAAAAAAAAAAAAATGCAATTTATTTTAAAAATAACTATGGTGTGAATATTAATAAGATATTTTAGTATCTTTTTGATCACATACAACTAGATGTGTAACAGTTTATTCAAGGAACGCAGCAGAGTTAAGCAAAAAAATTCATTTTATTAATTCATTTCTTTAAATGAAACTATAGAGAACAAGCTGTGCTTGCCTGATAAATATAATCTGAATCAGTCTTCAGGGAAGAACATGATAGCTGATGAGGTAAACTGACATTATCATCTTCCACAACATCATCAACTTGGGCTTTATATGAGAACATGATACTTGGTTGAGTAACACTAATTAAAAAGTAAAAGTTAACAATTAAAAAAACAAGTGCACAAACCAAAGAAATGCACTAGTAATACAAAGAATGTTTTTGTAAAAACTAAAATCAATAATTTAATATTCTATCCAAGCAATAGATTTTAAAGTATAATTTAAAGAAAAATATAGAACTCTACAACATATTTTTTAAAGAAATTATGCTGCATTGTTTTGTGAGGCTGTGATTTCATTTTTATGAATACTTCTGATATTATGGTAGGACTGTACTGAAAATATTATTCGTTATGCAAATATGACATGTACAACCATTAATAATGTATAGTAGTTATTTGGCTGTTTCACATATGATAAATAACATTATCCACATAGTATTATAAACCATTCACCAATATTATCATCACATATATACACAGGATAAGTTAAAAGCAGCTTCACAAAAAAAAGTGTCTTATAGGTATTTATTATGTTTACAAAGAAGAAACATTGTACTGGGAGAATATTAGAACAACTCCAAAGTTGCAGTGGAAGTGATAGTTGCAATATTTTGATATTATTTTCAACAGCAATGCAGCATGTACTCCAACAGTAATCAATTTCTTGCCAGATGCACTACAACATTGGCTGGAATAACTGTCAACTGTACACTGGGTCCTTAATGTAACCATACAAAAAAAGAAGCCCAATGGTGAGGTTTGGTTTGTTGGCTGGTCAAAGAATCAGAACTGTACATGCTACTCACTGACCTGGAAAGTGGAGATCAAAACAGCATTGACCATTCTTATGGAATTGGAGTAGGGGGATCACCACCTTGTTGGAAGAGCACCTTTTCACTGGTATCATCCTGAGCAATTTGCAGGATCAGATAATTCTCCAGTAGGTATTGGTAAACAGGATTAGTGATTGTCCTTTTTGTAAAAAAAAAGGGTTGTATCCTTTGCAGCGTAAAACATGTTAACTGTGTAAATGTCTCAGATGTGCTCAAACCATGTTGGATTTTTTACTTCTCCACACTTTCATGTTGTGTGTTCACCTTGCCTGTGACGGATTGTGCACTCATCACTAAACACAAAACATTTAAATAGCTCTTCGTCTTCTGTGATCTTAGTACACATGTCCATAGAATGTCTAACGTCTGATCTCATTCTCACTGGCTTATACAATATACTACTTGTATGGTTTTAGATGTCAACTGTTTATTGCAACACTCTCTACTCTGTTTTTTTGCAGTACACAAAGTTTTCTGCTGGCCCAGCACATTGATTTTTGTGGACTGTGGATGAAAATCCTCACTTCTTCAACAGTTTCCTCACTTATGGTAGGCCTGCCAATTGTAGATGGAATGTCTGCTTGGCAGAGCTTTGTCAAACCTTGTAAGAAATTTCCACTTAACCTGTGCAGTAGACTTAATTTCTTCCATCCAAAAAATGGATTATACACATTCTGCACCAGTGTACGTTGCCATTTCTGCTTACATTACAACAGTGTCACAGGTGGCTACTTTAGCAATCAATAACAAATGAGCACGAAAACTCCAATTTTAACTTATTTATTTTTACCACTGTTAGTTGACTGTAGTGAACACATTTACAAACTTTTAAAGCTGTGAAGCTAGTTTTGACTTACCCTATATATATATATATACACACACACACATATATATATATACACACACATATATATATAATATAAATAAAACTAAAAGGATGTATTGATAAAACTGAACGTCTAAAAAAGAACAAAAAAGTATTTAATTTATTTAATCAGATTATGGATCTGGGACACTACTAGTAATAGCGAAAATACCAAGCAACCATAATGAAATATAGACAAATGTATTTGACCAGTGTATTGAGTAGGGTTGCTGACCTGTCAAGTGTAATTACAATGGAATAAATTGAGAATGCCTGCAAGGTAAAAGCAGATTACCTGAAATTAAAATTAACTTAAATATAACATAAAAATAATAAAAATGGTACCTAATGCTGTAGGTCCTAAGACTTTAACTACGTCTTCCATGGGTTTGTAGCCATAACTGTAGGAGCCACAGCAATAGTCAAGGTCTCTGTTTCTGTTATGATGTATACATCATAGCCGACCCGACAGAGACCAAAAAGGAAGGAATAAAAAGAATATAATTCAAAAATAAATAAAAGTAAAATGCTAAAATAAAACTGATAAATTATGAAAGAAGGCAAAATGCCCAGTTTGAAATTTAAACATAGTAAACTTAAGATGAAAGAATAAAGTCAGGTTTTTTGATAACTTACTGCAGGATCAGACCAGAGATGGTGAAATTAGCAGTGTAGTGAACGTACAGGTGTATGGGAGACCAAAGAAATGAGCCAATAGTTCTTATGTATATTTATATCGGTTGAAGTAACCCCAAGTGTGGGGGGAAAGGTGTGAAATAAAAAAGGTGAACAAGGTCAAGGCAGGCACAGTTCCCCTTGACCATTTCACGCTTTCTACCTCCCCCCCCCCACACACACTTCGGGTTACTTCAATCGATATAAATATACATAGAACTACCAGCTCATTTCTTTGGTCTCCCATACAGCCCTACATTTGCTACTTTTCTAATTTCCGAGTTCCCGGTCTGATCCTACAATAAGTTGTCAAAAAACCTTTATTCTTTCATCTTAAGTTTACTTTGTTTAAATTTCAAACTGGGCATTTTATCTTCTTTCATAATTTATTGGTTTTATTTTAGCATTTTACTTTTATTTATTTATTTATTTCGAATTATATTCTTTTTATTCCTTCCTTTTTGGTCTCTGTCGGGTCAGCAATGATGTATACGTTTTGTACGTATACATAAACATCATAACAAACAGAGACCTTGCCTATTGCTGTGGCTCCTAGGGTTTTGGCTGCCGACCCTTGGACGACGTAGTTAAAGTCCTAGGACCTACAGCATTAGGTACAATTTTTATGTTTTTTTTTTATGTGAACCCCAAACACGAGAGGTATTAGAACCTACAGTACTTAGTACCGTTCTTGGGTTGGAGGTTGAGAAGATGAAAGAAGATATTTGTTGACATTGGACTTGAACTTCTGGAGATTGTAATTTTCAGGAAATACGTATGAAGGAAGGTTGTTCAAGAAAATGGCAGTTGAATGAATAAATGAGGAAGATGGAAAGTTGGTTCTGTGGGTTTGAAGTTGGATAGTAAATGGATGTTGGCTGGTGGCGGCACGTGTTCAGACTGTTTTGAAAGAGAGAGCGGGAATTATAGAAGCTAATTCAGAATAACAGTGCCCATGGAAGTATCTGTAGAAGAGGCATGCAACAGAAACAGTACGTCTATGAGAAAGCGAGTGGAGAGACTCTGTTAGAGATGAATCATTAATTAACCCAACTGCCCTCTTCTGAATGGAATCAAGAAACCTGAGAGAGGTTTTGGGGGCACCACCCCAGATGTGGGAACAATATTCCATGGTAGGGCGGATTTGCGATTTATACAGAGTGAGCAGCTGTTTGGAAGAAAAGTAACGCCGAGAGCGAAAGAGAAAACCAAGTTTTTTAGATGCAGAGGAAGCAATATTTGTAATGTGCTTGTACCAAGAGAGATTAGAAGTCAGGGTAATCCCCAAAAGAGATATATCATTTTGCCTAGAAATCAGAGTGTCACTAAAGATAAGCATAGGAGCAGAAGAATTCTTTTGCGAGATATAAGACAAGACTGAGTTTTAGAAGGGTTGAAATCAACTAAGTTGTCTTTGCCCCACTGGAGAATTACCTGAAGATTGGCATTTAAGGAATTGGTAGAAGATTTTCGAGAAGTTGAAGCTGATTGAGCAGGACAAGGTTTCTCAAAATGGAAAGTGGAATGCAGTGTGCTATCATCAGCAAAACTATGGATAGGATTTCCAGTCAATGGAAGAAGGTCATTAATATACAAGAGGAAAAGAGTGGGGGAAAGAACTGAACCTTGGGGGACACCGGCATTAGTGGAGAAAGTTAGAAGACAGAGAGCCATGTACCATCACCATCAGTGAGCGATCAGAGAGAAAACTGGATAACCAATTACTAAAAACAGTTGGCAAACCATAAGATGGAAGCTTGTTTAGAAGACCTTTATGCCAAACACGATCGAAAGCCTTTGAGATGTCCCTTTCCATTGAATTAGTCCATAAATAGATAACATAAGCCGGAATATCACTAGTGGATGGACACTGACGGAATCCATACTGGCGATCGTTGATCAGACTGAAGGTTTCTAGATAGTTTAAGAGTTGGTGGTTAATTGATTTCTCCATAAAGTAGAAAGATTAGAAGTAATTGCAATGGGATGATAATTGGATGGGAGGGATTTGTCACCCTTTTTAGGAACTGGCTGGATATGAGAAAATTTCCAAGTAGAAGGAAAAACACCTTTGGAATAAGAAAGTGAAAAAGGCAACAAAGAATAGGAGTAAGTTCAGAAGGACAAGTTTTGAGAACAAGTGGAGAAATACCATCAGGACCTGGAGCTTTCTTAGCATCAAGATTCGTCAAAATCCTTCTGACATCCTTTTGATGGAAGACCACAGGAGGCATTGAATGGAGCGTATTGGGAATGGTGGGAGGTGTTTTACCAAGATCATTAATACATGAGCTGGAAGAAAAATGGGATGCTAGGAGGTGAGCTTTATCCTTGGCTGAAGTGACAACAGAACTAACTGGTTTGGACAGAGGTGGGAGCAGAGATGGACAAAAGTTGTGGCCAATAGCTTTGGCAAGAGACCAGAATTGCTCGACTACCATTAGGGCAAGAAGCAAGTTTTCTACTCTTAGCCTGTTCAAACTCTAGTTTGGACTGATTAATAACTGCTTTACAATTGTTGTGAGCTTTAGTGTAGGCAGAAAATGCAACTGAAGAATTAGAAACAAGCCAATTACGATATGCAACATTCTTCTCTTGAACAGCCTTAGCACATTTATTGGAAAACCAAGGTTTAGATGAAGGACGAGATTTTAAAGTGGAGTGTGGGAAAAAGGATTCCATTCCTGCAAGAATAATTTCACTGACAAGATCTGAGCAAACTTTGACATCTGAAGTTTTGAAACAGTAATCCGACCAAGGAAAAGAAGTCTCGCAGGTCATCCCATTTTGCATTTTTGTAATGCCAAACAACACGAGGTTGGGAATAGCTATGAGATAAAGGTTGCATTGGAGAAGAGACAATCACCAAGTTGTGATCTGAAGTGCCTAAAAGACCTCTCACTTCGACCATGCACTTAGAAGGGTTGCTTGTGAGAAAAAGATCAAGCATATTGGCTGTACGATTAGGATTGTCTGGTATTCTTGTAGGTAAATGAACAATCTGTGCTAGGTCATTAGTAATTGCAAAAGCCTCAGCATCTCGACCTGCTGGGTTGGTGTGACTAGAAAACGGAAGCCAGCTGGAGTTGTGAACATTAAAATCACCAAGGAAAATTACCTCACTGTTAGAAAAGTTGGACTGGAGAAAGTCAAGTTGCAAAGAGAGGAAGTCAAAGAGCTCCAAGTGATTAGTGGAGTTGGGAGAATGGTAGAGATAACAGATGAATTTGACACAATGAGGTAAAGAGATTTTAAGCCAGAGAAGATCAAAGAGAGGAGATTCCAAATTGCCAAGTCTCTGACAGGGAATATCAGAACGGGCACATGCACAAGTACCACCTTTGAGGTGAAAGGAGTCACACAGCGAATAATTTGGGCATCTGAGATGAGCAGTAGTTGAATCAACTGATAACTGAGATTCTGTCAGAAAAAGTACATGGGGTTTGGCAGACTGCAAGTGAAAATGGACACCGTTGAGATTAGAATTGAGACCACGTATATTTGTGAAATGAATTAGGAAGTGCTTGGGAGGTTTAGATCTTTTCGCAGATAAGCTTGCTCTATTAGTTTGACAATTCATGGTGTATTCAATAGTAAGAAAAAGTGGGTGGGACATGCTGTATGAAGTAATGAAATTTTTGGATATGGCGTACACGTGGTAAGAATATACCCAGACCCTTGACATAACGTGGCCTCGACAATGCTTCCCGCATACACACTACTTGGACTCCCTCCAGTCACTATCTGGCAGAGTAGAGGTAGCAAGATTATACACCAGCTGATCCAGAAGCCTCCTAGAGAGTTACCAATAGGTTCGGTCTGGTGTACTAACTAGCGGCCGGCCTGCGTACACGGTTTTAGAGCTGTATCCTCGAAATGTAAGGAATATTGGATCTCGCCACAACGTTCATCATAACCTCAAAAGTCATCAATCATACTGCATGATGGAAGAGATAGGGAAGGGTTGACCGGAACTTAGCTCTAGGGACTAAACATGGGTTCCATCACTTCAAGCCTCCAATAAGCAAAGTGGTGGTATTTCACTGGTTGCTGATAGTCATCTACCACCTAGTACTGCCTGGTAACATAGAGGGGTGGCATTCCTCCATGTGGTGTGGGCGCCACACCTCGACCCCTGCTTACGTTGGTTCACACCTGGGTGGTCACCCACCATGTACTTGTGCATGGAGGTTATACCCATGTTATTTTTAAGTTAAGTTAATCTTAATTTCATTTAATTTCAGGTAATCTGCTTTTACCTTGCAGACATTCTCAATTTATTCCATTGTAATTACACCCGAATGGTCAGCAACCCTACTCAATACACTGATCAAATACATTTGTCTATATATACACCAGTGAGCCAAAACATTGACTACCTACCAAATATGATGTTGATCCTCCACATGCAGCCAAAACAGCTCGTACCCGGCAAGGCATAAACGCTACAAGATTTCTAAATGTGTCTTGTGGTATCTGGTACCAACACGTAACCAGCAGATCCTTTAAGGTCCGTGGTTGAGATGCCGCAGATCAGAGTTGTTGTTCCAACACAAACCACAGATGCTCAATGGGAATGATGTCTGGGGAAATTTGGAGGCCAGGACAATACCTGGAAGTCTTCCTCGTGTTCTGTGAACCAGTCTCAAACAATCCGGGCTGTGTGGCATGGTGCATTATCCTGCTGAAAGATGGCACTGCCAGAGGGGAAGACCGATGCCACAAAAGGGTGTACCTGGTCAGCAATGATGTTTAAGTAGGTGGTAGACATCAGAGTGTCCAGCACATGGATGACTGGACACAGGGTATCCCAGCAGAACATCCCCCAAAGATTCGATGCTCACATGCCCATTGTAGGTGCTGTCACTAGTGGCTTGTGATTAGTATGGGCACTTGGAGCGGCCTATGGCTATGCAGCCCCATTTTCATTTGATGTACTGTGTGTTGTGACACATTACTCCTGTCACCAGCACTCCAATTACCGGCAAGTTGTGCCAGTTGCCCTTCTGTTGCCACGTACCATCCGGGAGAGCCGTCGCTCACCTCGAGCATCAATGAGCGTGGTCGTCCAACACCTCACCGGCGGATCGTGGTTTCCCCTCCTCCGACCACTTTCAGTCGGTACTTAAAACGGCTAGCTGTGATCACCCCACCAGCTGTGCCCTTTTGGATATGCTCTGACCCAATTGTCTGGCCATTACAATTTGGCCTTTGTCAAACTCGCTTACGTCCGTTGCCTTTCCCATCTGAAGAACATGAGTAACACTGATTAACGGAGCTGCAGTTGCTTCAATTTGCATACCGACTTGCTGGTCATAATGTTTTGGCTCATCGGTGTATATATATTCTTGAACACTACTTTTAAGCCTATGTTCTATTTTTATTAAATTTTCAGTTGTGACAATGCTGTGGTTATGCGGCGTTAATGCTATTGTAGGATCAATTAAACATTATATGCGTATTGATATATTAGGTCAAAGTCCCAAATGATTTTTGTTTTGTGAGTGGTAGTGAAAATTTAATTTTTATTTTATTTTATTTTTTTATGGGTGGGAGGCATTACCAGTAATTAAGGCCTAACTAACTGGCTAGCCATCGTTGTTCTAGCAGTTGTTGGTTTGCCTATAGTTCTATGTTAACAAATATATAAATGTAAAGTTTGGAAAGATTAGAGGTTTAAAGTTAGACGAGAAAGGAAATAAAGGGAATTATTAAAGATTAAATCAAGAAAAATTAGGAAAATAGCTAGGAAGAGTCAGGAAGGTGACATTCCTTCACATGGCCATCTCTCTGCTACTTCCTCAGCTTTGAGCAGACAGATAGCCATACTAAAAGAATGCCTCATGCATACCCATTTCTGTAGTCTCAATAACAGTTTTGCTTATAAGTATTCATATTTAGTTATGGATGTCCTAATGTAATAAGGCAATTTTTTTTTTTTTTTTTTGTTAATTTAGTTTTAAATATTTGGATTTTAGTTAGCTGAAAACTGGGATTGGGACCCAAAGCTCAATGGGTATGCATCAGAGTAAATATAAAAAGTATATAGGTATTTACCTGTGAACACTATAGCTGGTGGTTTGAACGAGAAAGCACATGCAATGTGCCTGGGAGCCACTTTATAGGAGGCCAGGGTGCTCTGGCCTGATTTGTTCATTAGTCGGCATTAAGAATTATATATGCTTAAGGGATGGGTTAAAATGTTTGTTTGTAATTATGTGACCTGTATTAAATTTGTAATCAATGGTTAGGAATTGCAGTGAATACCTATATAGATGTTTAGGTTAATGCATTTTAAGATTACACTTTTTTTTTTTTTTTATTGTAATGTTATCTGCTGGACAAGGACTGGTATAACCTTTCTACAGCATAACAGCCCATGTGTGCCCAGTGGGATAACTATATACATATTTACATACCCCCCATCGGTGATTTTAACCTTGTCGTGCTTTGGACTTTATTATAAGCTGAATGCAAGGTGTAGTTGTATTTGCTTTTGTTGCTGTTTATATCACTTTGTTGTCAAATTTACAATATCCAGTGAAGTTAGTGCTATAAAGCATTGGGATTGGCATCGGGTTCAATGTAGCCAGGGTCAGCATGATTACTCCTATTATAGTTATTGTTGTATTAGGGGTTGAATTTGGACATCCGGGTTGTAGTGTGGTTAGACAGCGAGCCTTGTCTGAACGCAATAAACCTGGGGTCTAAAATCAAAATAATAGAAATCAAACTAACAGAATAATACACATCTGTAGTAACCAGGAAAACATGCATGATGCATTACAAAAACTAAAAACTAATTTAATCCAGAACAAAATACCTGTTAAGTTCATCAGATACCATATTAAAGCAGCCATTCAACCCTACATCACCCCAACATTGACCCTAGTAGGGCCACAGAGCAACTGTTTGGGCCCCTATTAGACCCCCAGGTTCATTGCGATCAGACAAGGCTCATTGTCTGACCGCACTGCAACCCGGATGTCCAAATTCAACCCCTAATACAACAATAACTATAACAGGAGTTCTCATGTTGACCCTGGCTACATTAAACCCCATACCAATCCCAACACTTTATAGCACTAACTTCACTGGATATTATAAATTTGGCAACAAAGTGATATAAACAGCAACAAAAGCAAATACGCTACACCTTGCCTTCAGCTTATAATAAAGTCCAAAGCACCACAACATTAAAATCACCAATGGGGGTATGTTTGTTTATTTGTTATTTGAGTTTTAGGAGCATTAGCAACTAAGGCCATATTGCTCCAGGATATGTGGTGGTCATTCCCTGACCTTTCTGCATCTTCCGTATTTGGTGGTGACGGGCTCGAACCACGGTCTAATCAAGAAGCGTGTGTTACGCACTACTGCTCCTTCCCACCTGGCTACAGAGGCGCCATGGGGGTATGTAAATATGTATATAGTTATCCCACTGGGCACACATAGGCTGTTATGCTGTAGAAAGGTTATACCAGTCCTTGTCCAGTGGATAACATTATCAATTTGATTTATCAATATATAAAAAAAAAATAAAATAAAAAAATAAAAATATAGGTATTTACCATAATACCCAACCATCAATTAAAAATTTAATACAGGTTGCATAATCACAAACAAACAAATTAACCCCTCCCTTAAACATATATAATTATTAACAACAGACTAACCAACAAATCAGACCAGATGGCACCCCGGCCTCCTATAAAGCGGCTCCCAATTACATTGCACGTGTTTTCTCGTTCCAACCACCAGCTATAGTATTCGCAGGTTTATATACCTATATACTTTTTATATTTACTTTGATGCATACCTTTTGGCTTTGGGTCTCGATCCCAGTTTGCAGCTAATTAAAATCGAAAAATTTAAAACTAAATTAATAAATTAACAAAAAAGAAAAAAAAAAATTATTTGCCTTATTACATTAGGACATCCATAACTAAACATGAGTACTTATAAACAAAACTGTTATTGAGATTACAAAAACGGGTATGCATGAGACAATCTTTAAATATGGCTATCTGTCTGCCCAAAGCCCCCGAAAAAGTAGCATAGAGTTGGCCATGTGAAGGAACGTTACCTTCCTAATTCTTCTTAGCTATTTTCCTAATTTTTATTTACTTAAATCTTTAATAATTACCTTTATTTCCTTTCTCCTCTAACTTTTAACCTCTAATCTTTCCAAACTTTACATTTATATATTTGTTAGATTGATTCCATGTTAATTGTTAACATAGAACTATAGGCAAACCAACAACTGCTAGAACAACGACGGCTAGTCAGTTAGTTAGGCCTTAATTACCGGTAATGCCTCCTGCCCCAAAAAATTTCACTACCACTCGCAAAACAAAAATCAATCGGGACTGTGAGCTAACACACACACACATGCACGCATGCATGCACATAACACCTTATTTGCTTTGGGCAAATGAAATGCAGTGATCTGCAGCAATGGTACTTTTTTTTTTTTTTTTTTTTTTTGCTTATAGTTTTCATGAACATTCTCTTTCATCTTTTTCCTATTACCATAATTAAAGCTCTTAAGACTATCACATAAAAATTTAAAGCAACAGTGTCAAATGATATCATAAGTGCTATATATAAAGATATAGTAACTCTACACTGACAGCATGGGGGGGAAGAGAGAGAGGAGGAGAAGAAGAAGAGAAGTAGGTTGATTAGGCAACAAAATCAAGACACCACAATCAAGTTTGTCATATATCTTGATTTTCTACCCTTCTAGGCACTCCATTGATCCAAACAAGTGATAATCACTGGAGACTAAATCCAGGACTGTAAGGAGGATGTTCCATGATTTTTCAGTCTAAGGTTGCTAATATTGTCTTTGTCAAATGTGGATGTGCAACAGAATGATTCACTCTGAAAGTTTCCTAGGCCACTTTATTGTGAATTACGCTATAAACATCATTGAGAAGCAAGATGCGTAATAAAGCATTAACTGTTGTGCATGGGAGCAGAAAATCAATCAACAGTAATCAACCTTTCTGAATCCCAAAAGACCTTGTCATAGTCCTGCCAACTGAAGGCTGTCTTGAATTTTTTGTGTGGCAGGATCCTTTGTGGCACATCCCACACTGGACCTCCCTCACTGAGTCTAGAGTGAAATACCGTATTCATGCCTCTGTCAGAAGTTACTGTTTGCTGCAGAAGTATATTTCCTTCCAGTTCAAACTGGTACAGATGTTCAGTGGAAACAGCAGCACTTTCCCTCCTTTTTGTGGAGGAGGTGAGCCTTTAGATGTTCATTGTCAAACATTGGCATCATTGAAACACACCATTCACACATTCTTGACCAATGTGTCCATTAATAATTGTCTAAATTTTCAACACTTATGCACACTTTTGATGCAAATGCATGCATGCACACAACACCTTATTTGCTTTGGGCAAATGAAATGCAGTGATCTGCAGCAATGGTACTTTTTTTTTTTTTTTTTTTTTTTTTTTGTGCTTATAGTTTTCATGAACATTCTCTTTCATCTTTTTCCTATTACCATAATTAAAGCTCTTAAGACTATCACATAAAAATTTAAAGCAACAGTGTCAAATGATATCATAAGTGCTATATATAAAGATATAGTAACTCTACACTGACAGCATGGGGGGGAGAGAGAGAGGAGGAGAAGAAGAAGAGAAGTAGGTTGATTAGGCAACAAAATCAAGACACCACAATCAAGTTTGTCATATATCTTGATTTTCTACCCTTCTAGGCACTCCATTGATCCAAACAAGTGATAATCACTGGAGACTAAATCCAGGACTGTAAGGAGGATGTTCCATGATTTTTCAGTCTAAGGTTGCTAATATTGTCTTTGTCAAATGTGGATGTGCAACAGAATGATTCACTCTGAAAGTTTCCTAGGCCACTTTATTGTGAATTACGCTATAAACATCATTGAGAAGCAAGATGCGTAATAAAGCATTAACTGTTGTGCATGGGAGCAGAAAATCAATCAACAGTAATCAACCTTTCTGAATCCCAAAAGACCTTGTCATAGTCCTGCCAACTGAAGGCTGTCTTGAATTTTTTGTGTGGCAGGATCCTTTGTGGCACATCCCACACTGGACCTCCCTCACTGAGTCTAGAGTGAAATACCGTATTCATGTCTCTGTCAGAAGTTACTGTTTGCTGCAGAAGTATATTTCCTTCCAGTTCAAACTGGTACAGATGTTCAGTGGAAACAGCAGCACTTTCCCTCCTTTTTGTGGAGGAGGTGAGCCTTTAGATGTTCATTGTCAAACATTGGCATCATTGAAACACACCATTCACACATTCTTGAACAATGTGTCCATTAATAATTGTCTAAATTTTCAACACTTATGCACACTTTTGATGCAAATCACACACTGTAATTTATGTTTACAAAAAATAAAAAACCCTTTACACAACAAATATTCACAACTTTAATAACTATCTGCTGCACAGATGTGTCTTCAGAAAATGTGTTGCACCAATCATAGCACATGCTTGTACATGATAGGGCTTCTTTCCTATGTTGTATTTAAATCGGTTTCACTTTCAATTTTACCACATACTTGATGATACAAGGCTGATCTACACTTGGAATGAGGGTTTGACACCATTATTTGTTGCTTCTAAAATGTTCATGTGCAGAGGGCATGTGAGGCGTCAGGAACTGAGAGTAGTGTTCCCTCCATTTGCTACAAACACAAGAGTATTTGACCAAGATTTTTTTAAATATCTTTACCACAGCAGCTTAACAGCAAACAAACTTGACAGAATCATTTACAATCTATCTATTGTTATCAGCTTTAATTGCAGTCTCTGGCATCCTTCTATTCATACCATAAGTACGGATGGATGGATGGACAGATGTATGTCAGACTGAAAGTGAGGCATATCCATAGAACAAGTTTCATTTCACAAGAGTATTTGACCAAGACTTTTTTAAATATCTGTACCACAGCAGCTTAATAGCAAACAAACTTGACAGAATTATTTCCGGTCTATCTATCGTTATCAGCTTTACTTGCAGTCTCTGGCATCCTTCCATTCATACCATAAGTATGGATGGATGTATGTCAGACTGAAAGTGAGGCATATCCATACAAGCTTCATTTCAATTATACTGTTCATGCATTTTTTAATGCAACTTTGTGTTTATTTTATATTATGGTTAATTCTGTCAAATTAATTTGGGGTAAGGGAGAATTGAGCTTTCAGATGTCTATCTCAACTTAAAACACAGTCAAAATCATTGATTGTATTGTGCATTTAATATAGGAAACGTCACTTGAGCCCATGTATGCTAATATAAGAATTCCTTCATTATTAAATAATAATGAACAAACAAAAACATACCTGAAGAAGTCGGCAAGGAATGTTCTGTATACTAAAGGTGTAAATAGCGTGAAGTAGATGTAAGTTGTGACATCAACTACGCTGTAAAATAAAAAATTCAGCAAAATATTAAATTTTACGTTATAAATATTTAAATTTATATATTGGTTATTTCCACTTAAAACTTATTCTGTGGACTAACAAGTTTTGTGTGGTGTAGTTATTGCTTAGTATGTGTAACCAAATCCAACTGCATATATTTATCATTTCATTCCCTGGTATGTGCTGCTGTGAAGGGAATTTTTCTCTTGCCAATGTATATGTCATTATTATAACTGTTATAGCAGGACAATAAAGATTATTTATTTATTACTATTTATTCTGTAGCAAGGGAGACTCCTAGTCATTGGTATCTGCTACATACCAGATAGGCTAGTAAATATATTATCTTATAAAAAAATAATAAAGAGATATATATGATAAGTGGCATGGCCTAATTGTTTTTTGAATGTGGGTTAACAATAAGTATCCAGAGAGCTAGCAGTAGCATCACCACAAAAGTTGTCGTGGTGGCACATTCATTATGCATGAATGTGGTGGCATACATCATCATTCAGTACAAGTACCACTCATTTAGCATAGCAGATATATTACACAAAAATTGCTGTGCTAAAAAGAAAAATGCTAAATGAAAATTACTTTTCAATAACAATACATGTAATAATGATAAGATATGCTCCAGACTTAAACCTTTTCAAGAAATCAGAAAATTTACTTAAAACTAAAGAAATACAAAATAAAATTAAACTACATATTGAATTCTGTAAAAACAGAGAAAAACTTGCCAAAAAAAGGAGATTACTGTATGGATTTACTGGGAGTCTGTGTTGGAGGCAATCTCATATGCTTTCACTAGATGCATGCATTACATCAGTGTGTTCTACTGGAGGCATCCTTGTGTATGGTGCTAATAATGAACTTTTTATAAAAAACTATGTCTGAAGTAATTTGCACAGTACTAGACTTCTGCTTCTCCCTATAAATTTCACTGCAATATTCAATCAATTTATCCAAGTCTCTGCAAACACAAGGAATGACAGTTTACTACAAGATCCATCTCCCCATCAATTAAACTTGCCCTAGTTTCTTTGTTGTAATTTAGTGAGTGATCTGTTCTTCAGTCTTTTTCTTTCTCATCTTCTGAAGTTGATTTCATCTTCTCCAATTCAAGTAAGTCTTTGTCTGATAGAGCTTCATTGAGTGAATTTAATACCTCTATTACATCTCCTCCTGCGACTTCATCAAAGCCCACATCTTGTGAAAGTTTAACAATGTCTGTTATTATAAATGTTTATTCATCAAAGCTTTGGAAATCATACACATCATCTAGCCATTTTTTCTACCACACTAAATTCAATGTTGAATGTTTGATTTCATCCCAAGATTCTCCAATATTGGTTAATGGCCTACATTTCAGAGACTGCTGGGAGCCATTGCGGTACAAGTAAACACATGGGTTGTGTTAGGGTAGCTAAGAATAGAAACAGGTGCAGGTATACTTGCGTGTACACCAATGCTAGGAGTTTAGTAAATAAATTTGATGAATTTGAGGTATTGCTCAAAACATCAAAGGCAGATATTGTTGGGATATCAGAGACGTGGTGTCACACAGATATAAGGGATGCAGAAATGCAATTTGGGGAGTACAACGTCTACAGAAAGGATAGACAGGATAGGAAGGGGGGAGGGGTTATGCTATTAGTTAAGAAACACATAAAAACCAAGGAAGTGAAGCCAGTCGACATCGCTGGACAGTGCAGTGTTGAGTCAGTTTGGTGTGACATAAGCATTGGGAGATCAAAATTGAGAGTAGGAGTGTGCTATAGGCAATGACTCTGATGAGTATAATAAGGAACTGTACAGGGAAATAGAGTGGGCCAGTAAATCAGAGAGTCTTATAATGGGAGATTTTAATTTCCCAGATATTGACTGGAATTTGGGGGCTGGTTACTCACACACTAGCAGGGCTTTTGTGGATTTATTGGATGATTGTTTTCTACATCAGCATGTTCGGGAGGCAACTAGAGGGAGTAATACTCTTGATTTGATTATCAGCAGTGATTCTTCATGCATTAAGAATCTGCAGATAAATGAACCACTAGGTGGCAGTGATCACAGTGTGCTGAAGTGGGATTTACTCAAAGAGGTAACTACCATTAGGGGTAAAGGGAAGGGTTATTGCTTCCGTAAAGGCGACTACGATGGACTGAGACAGTATTTAAATTCTATACAGTGGGACCAACTGATGATGTTACCAACAGCAAATTCAAAATGGGAAGCATTCAAAGAACTTATCTTGGAAGCTACTAGGCTTTACATACCAACTAAGAAATATTGTTCAAGGTTTAGGCCAAAATGGATGTCAGATGAACTAATGAGGCATATGGCAGAGAAGAAAAATGCATGGGATACTTACAAATTAACACATGACACAGAAGCCTATGATAGATACAAGTTGATATGCAACCAAGTTACAAAGGAGGTTAGGCAGGCGAAGGCAGATTACGAGAAATCCTTGGCAAGGGATGCAAAGAAAAACAGCAAAGAGTTGTTTACTTATGTAAACTCTAGAAGGAAGGGGATGAATCAGATTGGTCCACTTGATATTGATGGGTCAACTGTTGATGATCCTGCTCAGGTAGCTAACAAACTAAATGAATATTTTGCATCGACATTCACACATGAGGAGTTATTCAGCAAGGGGAATGCCAGAGGTGTATTCAACTCTAGCAGTAAGCTACAGAATCTTGAAATAACTGGGAGTAAAGTGGAGGAGAAACTGTTGAAGATAAACACAAGAAAGGCACCCGGGGTGGATGGGATCTATCCAGTTATATTAAAGGAGGCAGCAAAGGAAGTAAGCAAACCCTTAGCCATAATTATGAGAGCTTCCTTGGACTCAGGGGAGGTACCCATAGACTGGAAATGTGCAAATGTGACCCCAATTCACAAAGGAGGATCAAAGGCTGACACAAGTAATTATAGACCTGTGAGCTTAACTTCTGTTCCAGGAAAATTAATGGAGGCACTGGTTAAAGAAGCACTGCAGGATCATTTAGACAAGACTTCAGTTATAGCTCAGACACAGCATGGATTTGTTAAGGGGAAGTCTTGCCTGACCAACTTGATTGGATACTATGATGCAGTCACAAAAGAACTGGATGCAGGGAATAACTTTGATATTATATACTTGGATCTTAGAAACGCTTTTGATACTGTTGCACATGGAAGACTGCTACACAAATTGGAGCAGTGTGACATTGGAGGCAAATTGCTGCTATGGATAAAGGGGTGGTTGAGGGGGAGAAGACAGAGAGTGGTAATCAATGGACACTGCTCATCGTGGACTAATGTTATTAGTGGAGTCCCTCAGGGCTCAGTGTTGGGTCCATTATTGTTTTCTGTATTTATAAATGATATTGATGATGGTATATCGGGCTTAATGTCCAAGTTTGCAGATGATACAAAGGTTGGCAGGGTTGTCAAGGACACTACTGACACTATGCTGCTGCAACAGGATCTGGAAAGGTTGAGCAGATGGGCTGGGAGGTGGCAAATGAAGTTTAACATTGACAAATGTAAAGTACTACACATGGGAAAAAGCAACCCCAGAGCAACGTATCAACTCTGTGGTACTACACTGACAGTGGTAGAGAATGAAAGGGACTTGGGGGTGATTGTGCAGGCAGATATGAAGTTCTCTGAGCAGTGCAGACGGGCTGCAAGAGTAGCTCATGGAGTATTGTCAATGATATACAGGAATTTTTCCAGCAGGGATAAGGAGGTGATTATTCCATTGTATAAGGCAATGGTCAGGCCACACCTAGAGTACTGTATACAGGTCTGGAGGCCTCATTTCAAGAAGGATGTAGAGCTGCTGGAACGAGTACAGAGAAGGGCAACAAGATTAGTGAATGGAACAAAGGGGTGCTCTTACGAAGAAAGGCTTAAGTTTTGCAAATTACAGTGTCTGGAGACTAGGCACCAGCGAGGTGATCTGATAGAGGTGTATAAAGCCTTGAATGGTTTAAGCATGCTCAATGCTGATGGGATTCTTCCTCTAGCTCAGAAAAATCACCTGAGAGGGCATAAATTCAAATTGAGGAAAGACAGATGTAGGATAGACGTGCGGAAATTTGCCTTTAGCCAGCGGGTGGTTGGTTGGTGGAACAGACTGCCATCCCTTGTGGTGGAGGTTGATAGCCTAAATAAGTTTAAGGCTCAGCTGGACAGGTATTTTGAACGAACAGAGGGGTGAAGTGGAAGGGTTTTTTTTTTTTTTTTTTGGCTGATGCTGCATAAGCTTGCTTTCTTGCATCAAATGCCTCTACTAATGCTAATGCTAATGCTAAAAATAATAATGCTAATGCTAATGATGTAATTTTGCAAGAATTCTTGAAAATTGACTTGGCAAAACTTTCTCTTTTATGAATCATCTGTTTTCTTTAAATAGTCTGCCTCACGTATGTAGACTATGCCTTGATCCATAGGTTGGTTCAAGGGTATTGTATACTTTTGGAGAAATTCAACTCTAATGTTATCGGACTTCTAGTTTAAGTCATCTGGATGTACAGGGACAATGTTCAAGAAGCAACATTGCTTTATGCACAATATTATAATTTTTTCAATATTTATCTATAGTAGGGTAAAAGTAAGGAAGTAAACCATTCTTCAAAAATTTTTCTAGTTATTCACTCTTTCTGATTCAATCACCACACAATAGTAAGCGCGATTTTTTTTATATCTCTTAAGAGCCCTTGATTTCTCTCTCTCTGTTATATACTAATATGAGCTTAAACTTAAAATCTCTTTCAGCTGTAGAATGGTTAACCTATCTTTTGCAATGCCTTAAATCCAACTGCAGACTTTTGCTTGTGCAAAATAAAAAGTTCTTTCGGATATTCTTTTCTAAAAAAGAGAAGCCACTTCTATACTGAAGACCTGACATGGCAAATATCGTTCTTTTTCTATAACAGCTTGCAATGTTTCACAATATGCATCTGCTGCTTCAAAATAAGCACTAGCTACCTCCACTAGTTAATTTTTAGCTCCTTTTCTAAAGTGCTCAAACCATCCATAACTTGCCTTAAACTTTCAGTGGATGCAGATTCTCTTTTTAAATCTTCAAAGAAATTCCGGCTTTCTCTTGAATTATCACTGTGTCTAACAGGAATAGTGCTTGGTCTTAAATCCAAATTATTAACAAGACTTCCATTTTCCTCTAGTATGAACAGTAGATTCAGCCAACTGCACTGAATTAGCAACACCAATCGTATGATCACCTTTTTCAAGGCACTTAAGCACTGAGTTTCACTTGTAAATTAATACATTTCCTCTTACCAGCCCACCAAATGAGTTGAAGAAGTTGGTCTTTTCGAAGACATAACGAGGGACAAATTCCTTTAAAATATGCAGAACAGAAATGTAATAAGCAATTTTCACTACATGACAAAATGACACAGAAGTAAAGTGACTAAAGGTAATGTGATTTTGATTATCAATAATTTTTTTCCTACATTTTAATACATTGAGTTAATCATAGCATGATCAGAAACCCCAAAAATACAAGGAGTAAGCACAGTGCCACAACAAAACATCATTGTATGTACTGTGTTATTCTTCATCCACCTCATGTCATACAAGTATGTAAACAGAGACAGAGTGCAAGATGAAACTTAATCTTGCAATTAACGAAGCTTTGTTTAAATTCTGTTGGTGCAACAGTAGTTAAAGTGATGCATAAATTAACCTTATTAAGTAACCTTAATTAAATTAAGTAACTGCAACTTTTGATCTGGCATGATGCATATGAAGAAAAATTGAGATTTTTTCCCCCATTTTTATTCATATGCATAAAACCCTGAAATTTCATAAGTTTATTGACAGAAAAACCATGAAAAATAAAAATTATTACTGTACTAAATAGAAAAGTCGTTCAGTTTGAAAACCACACAAAAGTGAAATTATGATAAATGAAAGTGTACTAAAAGAGGGATGCCTGTATTAAAAAGAAGATGCTCCAGGAATTGTTGATAGTAGAAAATATAAGCAGCCATTGCAAAATATGCATGGAGGTGATTATTCTTGATGGTTGCTGGCAAGGATACTAAAGGCTGGTGATGACTGTATGGTTAGGTTATATTAGATTACATGGGCATGCACAGAAAGCTATTTTGGTATAAATACACTATAACTAAATAATGCACTGAACATTCCAGTATAGGCTATAGTAACAACAGAACATGCTGAACACAGCTGGTCTCTGCATGTAACAGAAAGAAATAATACTATCGGTATTATACCATCAGTGTCTCAGTTGTATCATGCTGTTATTGATATTATGATTTATATAGTGTATTAGCATCTAAAGCTATGTTGCGTTTGTATGTATAATCTGTAACAAGTGCTATTCACACACCAAAAGTGAATAGATAGTTTATTTTCTTTTTTTTGATTGGTGCAGCAAAAGTAGTAGCAGTAGTAGCATGTGATGCAAGAAAGCATCAGCCAAAAAAAAAAAAAAAAATTCACACAACCATTCCCTCTAAATGTCTGTCCAGTTCCTCCTTAAATTTATTTAACCCATCAACAACCCAACACACTAGCAGGGCTTTTGTGGATTTATTGGATGATTGTTTTCTACATCAGCATGTTCGGGAGGCAACTAGAGGGAGTAATACTCTTGATTTGATTATCAGCAGTGATTCTTCATGCATTAAGAATCTGCAGATAAATGAACCACTAGGTGGCAGTGATCACAGTGTGCTGAAGTGGGATTTACTCAAAGAGGTAACTACCATTAGGGGTAAAGGGAAGGGTTATTGCTTCCGTAAAGGCGACTACGATGGACTGAGACAGTATTTAAATTCTATACAGTGGGACCAACTGATGATGTTACCAACAGCAAATTCAAAATGGGAAGCATTCAAAGAACTTATCTTGGAAGCTACTAGGCTTTACATACCAACTAAGAAATATTGTTCAAGGTTTAGGCCAAAATGGATGTCAGATGAACTAATGAGGCATATGGCAGAGAAGAAAAATGTATGGGATACTTACAAATTAACACATGACACAGAAGCCTATGATAGATACAAGTTGATATGCAACCAAGTTACAAAGGAGGTTAGGCAGGCGAAGGTAGATTACGAGAAATCCTTGGCAAGGGATGCAAAGAAAAACAGCAAAGAGTTCTTTACTTATGTAAACTCTAGAAGGAAAGGGATGAATCAGATTGGTCCACTTGATATTGATGGGTCAAGTGTTGATGATCCTGCTCAGGTAGCTAACACACTAAATGAATATTTTGCATCGACATTCACACATGAGGAGTTATTCAGTGAGGGGAATGCCAGAGGTGTATTCAACTCTAGCAGTAAGTTACAGAATCTTGAAATAACTGGGAGTAAAGTGGAGGAGAAACTGTTGAAGATAAACACAAGAAAGGCACCCGGGGTGGATGGGATCTATCCAGTTATATTAAAGGAGGCAGCAAAGGAAGTCCCTTAGCCATAATTATGAGAGCTTCCTTGGACTCAGGGGAGGTACCCATAGACTGGAAATGTGCAAATGTGACCCCAATTCACAAAGGAGGATCAAAGGCTGACACAAGTAATTATAGACCTGTGAGCTTAACTTCTGTTCCAGGAAAATTAATGGAGGCACTGGTTAAAGAAGCACTGCAGGATCATTTAGACAAGACTTCAGTTATAGCTCAGACACAGCATGGTTTTGTTAAGGGGAAGTCTTGCCTGACCAACTTGATTGGATACTATGATGCAGTCACAAAAGAACTGGATGCAGGGAATAACTTTGATATTATACACTTGGATCTTAGAAAGGCTTTTGATACTGTTGCACATGGAAGACTGCTACACAAATTGGAGCAGTGTGACATTGGAGGCAAATTGCTGCTATGGATAAAGGGGTGGTTGAGGGGGAGAAGACAGAGAGTGGTAATCAATGGACACTGCTCATCGTGGACTGATGTTATTAGTGGAGTCCCCAGTGTTGGGTCCATTATTGTTTTCTGTATTTATAAATGATATTGATGATGGTATATCGGGATTAATGTCCAAGTTTGCAGACGATACAAAGGTTGGCAGGGTTGTCAAGGACACTACTGACACTATGCTGCTGCAACAGGATCTGGAAAGGTTGAGCAGATGGGCTGAGAGGTGGCAAATGAAGTTTAACATTGACAAATGTAAAGTACTACACATGGGAAACAGCAACCCCAGAGCAACGTATCAACTCTGTGGTACAACACTGACAGTGGTAGAGAATGAGAGGGACTTGGGGGTGGTTGTGCAGGCAGATATGAAGTTCTCTGAGCAGTGCAGACGGGCTGCAAGAGTAGCTCATGGAGTATTGTCAATGATATACAGGAATTTTTCCAGCAGGGATAAGGAGGTGATTATTCCATTGTATAAGGCGATGGTCAGGCCACACCTAGAGTACTGTATACAGGTCTGGAGGCCTCATTTCAAGAAGGATGTAGAGCTGCTGGAACGAGTACAGAGAAGGGCAACAAGATTAGTGAATGGAACAAAGGGGTGCTCTTACGAAGAAAGGCTTAAGTTTTGCAAATTTCAGTGTCTGGAGACTAGGCACCAGCGAGGTGATCTGATAGAGGTGTATAAAGCCTTGAATGGTTTAAGCATGCTCAATGCTGATGGGATTCTTCGTCTAGCTCAGAATAATCACCTGAGAGGGCATAAATTCAAATTGAGGAAAGACAGATGTAGGATAGACGTGCGGAAATTTGCCTTTAGCCAGTGGGTGGTTGGTTGGTGGAACAGACTTCCATCCCTTGTGGTGGAGGTTGATAGCCTAAATACGTTTAAGGCTCAGCTGGACAGGTATTTTGAACGAACAGAGGGGTGAAGTGGAAGTGGTTTTTTTTTTTTTTTTTTTGGCTGATGCTGCATAAGCTTGCTTTCTTGCATCAAATGCCTCTACTAATGCTAATGCTAATGCTAACTTCCACAACGACAGACAGAAGTTTGTTCCAGCAATTAACCACCCGCTGGCTAAAGGCAAATTTCCGCACATCTATTCTACATCTGTCTTTCCTTAATTTGAATTTATGCCCCCTTAGGTTCGTATCTGAACAAGTGGAAGAATCCCATCAGAATTCAGCGTGCTCAACCCATTCAAGGCCTTATATACCTCAATCAGATCACCGCGCAGGTGCATAGTCTCCAGCCATTGCAATTTGCAGAACTTAAGCCTCTCTTGGTAAGAGGATCCCTTCATTCCCCTCACCAGTCTTGTTGCCCTTCTCTGTACACGCTCAAGCAAATCTATATCCTTCCTAAAATGAGGCCTCCAGACCTGTACGCAGTACTCAAGGCGTGGCCTGACCATTGCCTTATACAGAGGGACAATGACTTCCTTTTCCCTGCTAGCAAAATTCTTATATATCATTGACAAAACCTCATGACCTGCCCTGGCAGACTGTCTGCATTGCTCAGAAAACTGCATATCTGACTGCACAATTACTCCTAGGTCTTTTTTATTTTCTACCACCTTAAGTGTAGCATCACACAGCTGGTACGTTTCTCTTGGGTTACTGCTATCCATATGCAGTACTTTGCATTTGTCAAGGTTAAACTTCAGTTGCCACTTCTCAGCCCATCTGCCCAAATTTTCTACATCCTGTTGCAGTAGCACACTGCCATTACTGTCATTAACAACTCTGCCAACCTTTGTATCATCTGCAAACTTCAACACTAAGCCTGATATACCTTCATCAATATCATTGATAAATATACAAAACAACAGTGGACCCAACACCGAACCCTGTGGGACTCCACTAATAACATTAGTCCACGAAGAGCAAAACCCATTGATTACCACCCTCTGTCTTCTCCCACTCAACCATCCTTTTATTCATTATAGCAATTTACCCTTAATACCATTCTGCTCCAATTTGTACAGTAGTCTTCCACGTGCAACAGTGTCAAAAGTCTGTGGCTTCCCTGCACCATATGGCTAATACTAATTTGCATGTTGTATAGACTGAAAAATGTGGAATATCTCGGAGAGGAAATTCAACAATTTAAAAGGTATTTTTTTACAAACTGCTCCAGTCTCTGAAGGGATTTGAACTCCAGACCTTGCCAAATGAGTGAAAAGCAGTGAAATCACTATAATGTCAAGGAGAATACTGTATCATGCAGATGTTATAGACAAAGAATGACGAAAACAGCATGGAGCCATGGCTTTATCATGTTTGTGTGAGGCAGTGTAGGCCAGTGCTGTCATATGAAGATGTGTTGTAGGACATACTGGGGAACCCAGACGTGATTATGGCTAATTTCTGTAGGACAGTTCACAGTCTGGCTGGATCTACATCTAACAGGAAAGTGCGATGGATGATATTGAAAAAAAGATCGTCAGATCACATGGATGCACTTCCATATATCAACCAGCTATCCGTTCTGCAACTGTATATAGTGCAAAAATGTTAGTATCACCTTGTGGAGTTTATGCTGAGGCAATCACGACTGTTCTGGAGATGAAAAAGGTATCCTACATAATACTAGCATAAAATATTTAGTAAATTATGCACTGGGTATCTAATAAAACCTTCCATACGGAGATTATAATCTGCAATTTGTACACTAATCAAGTTGTGTGTGTTTTTTTTTTTTTTTTTTTGATTTGGTAGTTGTTGGCGCATCGGCTTCTGTGGCCATATTGCACCTCCCAAGGTTTTTGCAGTACTTTGATCCAAGCCCGAGGCGGGAATCGAACCCGCGACCTTTGGGTTGCCGGGCAGGTACTTTACCCACTCGGCTAGCCCGGTCGGCGTGTGTGTGTGTGTGTGTGTGTGTATTCACACGCGCGTGCGCGCCTCTAAAATCTATTGTTTAGTGAACTTGAAGTGCTAAAAAAAAATGAAAATTAAGAGTTAAATCCATGAGCCTGAATGTATG
Source organism: Mastigoproctus giganteus (assembly GCF_048544385.1). Taxonomy (NCBI): domain Eukaryota; kingdom Metazoa; phylum Arthropoda; class Arachnida; order Uropygi; family Thelyphonidae; genus Mastigoproctus; species Mastigoproctus giganteus. Next base: position 230,209,950 of record NC_143577.1, read on the forward strand.
GTTTTCATAATTTTCCTCAGTTGGTCTGAAAGTCTGTTTGAGAAGCAGGTGAATATTTAAAAGGAGAAGAGTCTTTGGAAGACTGATCATTGGTGTTTAAATTACAGGTTTCTGAAAAAACTTTATGCAACTTAGCAATCAAGATTCTGAAAAGTTGACTGGTACAGCAATATTAAGAATCCTGGATGAAAAGTTCTGTTGGAACCAGTCAATGGCCAAAGTTTTATATACCAATAGTTTTTAATTTGATTAAGATCTGCACTTGAGTTACTTGCAGTGAATGTGCGGAACGACATGCATTTGTTGCAAATCACTGAATTATACAATGTTGTTAATATCTCGTATGTTATGGTAAAAATCATGCAGATGATTATTAACAATTCTCTAGTTTGTTATAAGAGAAATATATTAATGTAACATCAGTACCAGAAAACACATGTTTTAAGCAATATGCCAACTAGCAGCAATAAAGCAATATGATTTCAATGCCTTGTGCAAAGGTTTGCTTTGGCATAGGAGAATTCTGTAATCTGTTTTAATTCTGAGCTTTGGCTGTTTGTTTCTAAAAAATGTAGTATGTTGAGCACTGTTTTAAAGAAGACAATCAATAATGATATGTCAGACTGTAAGCTAAATATGACAGTGAGGACAGAAAGGGGGATCTGATGTAGGAAGGAGTGTATGATCTATTCATATTTTTGACCTCTTCCTTTTTATTTGAGTGGAAACTGGGATAAGTCTAGTTTAATTGATATTTGTTTCTTGCTGTCCTAAGCTTGCCAGATGTTTTCATACAGATTTATAGTTCGAGTCATAACAAGACTAACAGCCTGTAAAATGAACCATAAAATAGGTATCACAACTGGCTATTCAATATAGCCGAGGATCCAGAAAAATTCAACTTGCATTTTCTCACTAAGTCTGGTCAGCAAAGTCTGAGTATGATGTTTAAGTGGTTGTTGCAGTGTTTACCCACTCAATGTAAGGCAAGAATAGCCCTTACAGCTGTACAAGAAAGAACTGATGGGATCGAACTAATTCTAGAGCCTTTTGTATTGTACACAGTTTTGCTGTACAGATACTGCATTCTGAAAGCAGTTTGGCGATAATTACGGATGATGTAAGAACAGCAGAGGTTTTGACACGGTCAGTTTTAGAGCCTTTTGCGTGTGTATATGTGAGCAGTAAAGCAGTATATCTGCATGTGTAATACTGAGCAGTAAAAGCTTTATGGAGCTGTTTAATATTTTATTATGAGAGAGAGAGAGGGCCAATGGAGGAATTACAGAAAAGCCAGAGGTGTCTAATTTTGAATGATCAAGCTCACAGTCTGTGAGTGGGGAATGAAGATGTTTCATTGATGGATAGACAGATTTTTCCAGCAATTGGCAAAGAGCAACTCCAAGATGAATGAGTGAGTTGACTTTTAATTTTAATGGCATAATTTGGAAGTTGAGTTTGGCATCGAAATGACATCCAACTGCCGAATGTAGTGGCATAATGACACCATTTTTTGGCAGATTTATAAACTAGAGATCTAGTCTAGCTAGTTTGTTGATAAACTTGTTGTTAGTTGCATCAAATCATATACAAGATACTCATATTAGCATTAGTAGTGGCATATGGTACAAGAAAGCAAACTTACACTGCATCAGCCAAAAAAAAAAAAAAAAACCACCACCTCCCATTTTACCTATCAACTTCCATTTCTAGCAATCAATCACTCACTGGCTAAAGGCAAACTTCCATATATGAATGGGCATTCAATGGGCACTGCTCTTCATGGACTAATGTTATTAGTGGAGTTCTCCAGGGTTCAGTGCTAGGTCCATTGTTGTTTTCAACATTTATCAATGATATTAATGAAGTATATCAGGCTTAATGTCTAAGTTTGCAGATGATATAATGGTTGGCTGGGTGGTTAACAACAATCATCACAGTGAGCGACTGCAACAAGATCTAGGAAAATTGGGTCAATGGGCTGAGAAATGGTAATTGAAGTTTAAGATTGACAAATGGAAGGTACTGCACATGGTAAGCAGTACCCCCAGAGTAACTTATCAACTGTGTGGTACTACACTCAGGGCAGTAGAGAATGAAAAAGAACTGGGGATAATTGTGCAGTTAGATATGAACTTCTCTGAGCAGTACAGACATGCTGCCAGGACAGCTGATAGGGTTTTGTCAATGATTACAGAAATTTTACTAGCAGGGATAAGGAGGTGTTATCCCTTTGTATACGGCCATGGTTATGCCACATCTTGAGTACTATACACAAATCTGGAGGCCTCAGGAAGGATTTAGATCTGATGTAACAGGTACAGAGAAGGGCAACCAGATTGGTGAAGGGGACAAAAGGGTGCTCTTACCTAGAAAGGCTTCAGTTCTACAAATTGCAGCATCTTGACGCCAGGCACCTGCAGGGAGATCTGATTGAGGTGTTTAAATCTTTCACTGGATTAAGTAAGCTTAATATTAATGGTATTTTTCCACTTGCTGAGACTACACAAATGAGGGGGCATAAAATCAAGTTGAGGAAGGATGTTGGTTGATTGTTGGAATAGGCTTCGATTTGTTATTGTGAAAGTGGTTGGATTAAATAAATTCAAGGGAGAACTAGACAAATTCTTGCAGGGTACGGGATGGAAGAACTGTTTTTTTTTTTTTTTTTTGGCTGATAGTATAAGCTTGCTTTCTAGCATTATTTTCCATTACTACTACAACATATTTCTTACATTTGAATTTATATCCCCTAATGTGCATAGTCTGAGCAAGAGGAAGAATCCAATCAACTCTCTCTCTCTATAAGAGAGCTTGCTCAATTCATTCAAAGCCTTAAACACCTCAATCAGAGCAGGTGCTCTCTAGACCAGTGGTTCCCAATCTTTTGTCACTCAAGTCACACTTTAAGTTAAAAGACGAATATTAATGGCACACCGTTAATATTTGTGGGATGTTTTCTAATCTGGTGGCACACTTGAAAGGGATCATGGCACACCAGTTGGGAACCACTGCTCTAGACACTGCAATTTGCAGAACTGAAGCCTTTCTTAGTAAGAGCACTCCTTTGTTCCCCACACCAATCTCAACTACCCTTCTCTGTACTTGTTCCAGCAGCTCTACATCCTTCCTAAAACAAGGCTTCCAGTCCTGAATGCAGTACTCAAGGTGTGGCCTGACCATTGCCTTATACAATGGGATAATCATGCCCTGCCAGCAAAATTCCTGTATATCATTGACAAAACCCCATGAGTGTGCCTGCCTGCATGCACTACTCAGAGAACCTCATATCTGACTGCACAATGATCCTAAGTCTTTTTCATTTTTATTATATACATTTTATATATATATATATATATATATATATATATATATATACTATCATTGAATTATATTAACATAAGTTAAATTATAATAAAGTGAATAAATAAATAAATAATTAAGCATTCATTAGAGGCAGCGACATGCAATTCCTCCATTTGAAGCTGAAATACATCCAATATTTTAAATTAAATAAAATAAAACATAAGCCAGTAGTATGGCAAAAACTGTAGAGCGAAAATTAACATAAAAATAACCCAAATAAACAAACAAACGAAAAGAAAGAATAGATATAAATAGTAGCCCAGAAACCCTTGTATAATTTCGATCTTTAAATCCAATTAACAAAAACTATACAAAATTTAGGATAATGCCAATTACATATTAATTTAGCGGTACCCCCCTCGAGAGGTACCAGTTCCGAAAGACGTGAAATATCACCAAAAGAGGGTTAAAGGAACTACCAAACGATAACAAAATCAAAATAAATTAAAATAAAATAGACTGACCATTATGCCCCATATCGACAGAGGACCACAAGGCCAATAATGGTCATGGAATCGCTGCATTTCAATCGCTATATAAATCGTCGCCATGGTGAAAAGATCGAAGTACCAATTCACCCTCCCTCCTCCGATCGATCCACCAATGCAGAGGATTTGCACGGCGGTGGTCCTTATGCAGCAAAAAATAAATTATAGAACAGACAGCACTCTAGAGCAGAGCCACACCACTGACATACTATAAGCTGAATCAGCTTATATAGAAGAAAAAAGGAAAATAGATGGCGGCACAGGCATTGCTAAATTAGCACATCGTCCCATTACTATTAAATTTTATTAAATGTTGATGAAAGTTAAATTATAATAAAATGAATAAATAATTAAGCATTCATTAGAGGCAGCAACTTGCAATTCCTCCATATGAAGCCGAAATATATACTATCATTGAATTATATTAACATAAGTTAAATTATAATAAAGTGAATAAATAAATAAATAATTAAGCATTCATTAGAGGCAGCGACATGCAATTCCTCCATATGAAGCTGAAATACATCCAATATTTTAAATTAAATAAAATAAAACATAAGCCAGTAGTATGGCAAAACAACATTTTGGAATTCAAAAGTACATCACCAAGGGTGTCAAGACTAATACTCAAGATTTCTAAGAGGTACAAGCAAAAGATTATAATGATTTATGCACAAACATCGAGCCATGATGATGAAGAGGTTGAAGAAATGTACACTGAAATTGAGAGTCTTCTAGATGAGCAGAAAACCCACTATACTATTATTATGGGGGACTTCAATGCTAAGGTTGGAAAAAGGCAAAACAGTGCAGAAAGAGGAACTATAGGAAATTCTGGAATTGGTGAAAGAAATAAAAGAGGTGAAAGACTTGTGGAATTTGCAGAATCTCAAGGAATGTCAGTAATGAACACTTTTTTCAAGAAAAGGGTGAACAGAAAGTGGACATGGAAGAGTCCAAATGGATTAACAACTAATGAAATCGACTTCATCCTCACTAACAGAAGATATATTGTGAATGATGTTACCGTCCTGAATAAGGTAAATGTTGGAAGTGATCACAGAATGGTAAGATGTACACTTGATATAGATGTAGGAAAGGAAAGGAAAAAACTGACTCGAGTAAATAATACAAAGGTCTTTGAAATAACAGAGGAGGAGAAAAAGCAGTATGTACTGGAACTTAAGAACAAGTTTGAGCTTCTGCAGACTGCTCAGGACCAAGATATCGACTAGGAATATTACAACTTTCTGAAAGTGATAAAGCCCAAGAAACCTATAGGGAAACAGAAATCCAAAGAAGAAAAAATTAGTCAAGAAACACTTGTCATGATGAACCAAAGACGACAAATGAAGAGCAAGAAAAACACTGACAGGGAGAAAATTGAGTATACTGAGTTATGCAAAGCCATCAGAAAGAGACTCAGAGAGGACATAAGAAGGTTTAACCAAGAAAAGTAGAACAAGCATTAAGGGAAAACAAAGGATTTAAATCAGCAGCCATGAGCAGTAATACAGAAAGACAAATGATACTGGAACTGAAGAATAGCGATGGTGTACTTATAAACAGCAGAGAAGGCATAATTCAAATAGCAGAAGACTACTATAGAGAATTATACAAGGAGCGAGGGAATGATACCAGCAGTGGGGAAGATGGATTGCAAAGTAGTAACACATACGACATACCCGATATTCTTCCTGATGAGGTAGAACATGCATTGAAGAAAATGAAGAATCAGAAAGCCCCGGGGGAAGATGAAGTTACCGTAGAGTTGTTAAAATTGGGAGGAAGAGACATAACACAAAAACTGGCAAGGCTCTTCACAAAGTGCATTAGAAAAGGTGTGATGCCTAAGCAGTGGAATAATGCAATCATAGTTTTGCTGCATAAGAAAGGAGATAAATCAGAAATTGGAAATTATAGACCAATTAGCTTGTTATCCCATATGTACAAGTTGTTCACAAGGGTCATTACTAACAGATTAGAAAGAATACTTGATGAGAATCAACCGAAAGAGCAAGCTGGCTTTAGGATAGGATTCTCAACTATGGATCACCTTCACGTAATATCACAGCTAATGGAGAAAGCAAATGAATATAAAACACCATTATGCCTGGCATTTGTGGATTATGAAAAGGCATTTGACTCCATACAGCATAAGGCAATGTTTCGGGCACTGGAAAGACAAGACATAGATACCCCATATATTATGATTTTGAAGAAAATATATGAGTGCTACCTCCTTTATCAGACTAGACAAAGACAGTAGCAAATTTAAAATCGAGAAAGGAGTTCGACAAGGAGACACAATATCTCCGAAGCTGTTTACTGCTGCCCTTGAGGAAGATTTCAGAAGATTAGACTGGTCGCAGAAAGGAGTCAATGTGAACGGAGAGTACCTAAACCATTTACGATTTGCAGATGACATTGTGGTCATAAGCCACAATCCCAAAGAATTAGAGGAAAATCTTAATCAGTTATGCACAGTTAGTAAGGATTTTGGACTAAAGATGAATATGGCTAAAACAAAAGTAATGATGAACAAGTATGCCACGGAAAGGGAAATAATGATTGAAGGAGCAGTAATTGAAAAGGTGGAGTCATATACTTATCTGGGACAAGTTATTAGCTGTAATAATGATAAATGGCTGGAAGTCAAGAGAAGAATAAATTTTGGATGGATAGCATTCAGGAAATATAGTCACATACTGAAAGAGCAATATCCCAGTTTGTCTGAAACGTAAAATAATGAATCAATGTATACTCCCCACCATGACTTATGGAAGTGAAACTTGGGCACTCATCAAAAGAATGGAAGAGAAGCTAAGAACTACACAGCGAAGAATGGAACGAATTATATTGGGAATCAGACTGTTAGATAAGAAGAGAAACACATGGATTAGGCAGCAAACTCAAGTAAAGGACATTCTTATCAAAACTAAAGAACTAAAATGGTCTTGGGCAGGACACATAGCTCGAAGACATGATGACAGATGGACTAAGAAAATAACAGAATGGTACCCAAGAGGAGCTAGAAGAAAACCTGGAAGACAAAGGCGGAGATGGATAGATGAAATTCATGAGTTTTTGAGTAGTAAATGGATGGCCAGTGCTCAAAACAGAAGGAACTGGAAAGTTGCTGGAGAGGTCTTCATCCTGCAGTGGATTGAAAATGGCTGATGATGATGATGGCAAAAACTGTAGAGCGAAAATTAACATAAAAATAACCCAAATAAACAAACGAACGAAAAGAAAGAATAGATATAAATAGTAGCCCAGAACCCTTGTATGATTTCGAACTTTAAATCCAATTAACAAAAACTATACAAAATTATTTGTATTCTTTGTTTATTTGGGTTATTTTTATGTTAATTTTCGCTCTGCAGTTTTTGCTATACTACTGGCTTATGTTTTATTTTATTTAATTTAAAATATTGGATATATATATATATATATATATATATAGAGAGAGAGAGAGAGAGAGAGAGAGAGAGAGAGAGACTGAGCTCTCTCTTAAATTTTTATAAAGAAACTAGAATAAAAAATACCTTGGAAAGTGTTGTGACGAGTTATTCTAGAATAGTTTTCAAATTACAAAGGGTGCTACCGTTTCTCATGGAACATGCAATTATTATATGGATTGTATTAGCACTACTAAAGGTACCAACAAGCAGACAGTTAATTGCCTATATATTAATGTTAGGGGCACATTAAATAAATTCGATGAATTTGAAGGAATGGCCTATTATATATGACAGTAGGTAGGAGGTGGGGTGGGGAGGAGAATTATGCTTTCTTTTAAAAATCACAGATTTTAAAATGGCATACCCAACAGATAGTGTAATATTAAGTCAATCTTGTGTGATACGGACATAGGGAAAACAGAAATGAGAGCAGCAGTATGTTAAAAGTCAAATGACTGTGATAAATATAACAAATTATACAAAAAGAGAGTAGGCCAACAAATCATAGTTGAACTTTCCATAAAATTTGTTACTTAGGGAATGGTTATTCATTCATTCATTTGGTCATTCTGGAAAAATTATAGGGCTCCTGACTTTGTGATAATTGAGAAGCTAAAAGCTAGCTTTAGTACTGGACCCCCTTATTGTTTTCAATATTTATTAATGTTACTGATGAAGGCGTATCAAACTTAATGTCTAAGTCGGGTGAGGATAAAAAGGTTGCCAGTTTGAATGACAGAAATCAAGGCATACTACTGCAACTAGATAGAAAAATTAGACAGATAGGCAGTGAAGTGGCAATTGAGGTTTAATACTGATAAATGCAAGGTACTGCATATGGGTAGCAGTAAATCTTAGAATAACATACTGGTTGTGTAATACCAGACTTAAAATGGTGGAGAATGAAAAAGATCAAAAAATAATTGTACAGTCGGATGTGAAGTTCTCTGAGCAGTGAAGACAGGCTGCTAGGACAGCTCATGGGGTTTTGTAAATGATATACAGAAATTTTGTCAAGTTGGGACAAGGAGATGATTATCCTGTTATATAATGCAATTGTTAGGAGCATCTAAGGTACTGCATACAAGGCCAAAAGCCTCATTTTAGGAAGGATGTGGATCTGTTGGAATGGGTGCAGAGAAAAGCAACAATATTAGTCAAGGGCATTAAAGGGTTCTCTTATCAAGAAAGACTTCAGTTTTGAACATTGTAGCACTTGGAAACTAGACGCCTGTAATTTCTAGCTGAATTGAGGCATGGAAAAAATTATGAATGATTCTACTAAAGGATGCTATGCACTGTTTGTTTATCAGAGTTTACTCCCTAAGTGAATATATTATAAATTTGCAAATACAATAGCTATTTCTCATCTCAGAGGGTAAATGTTTAGATTTCTGAGTTTACCGTAATTAGCATTAGCATAGGCATACGCTGCAAGAAAGCAAGCTTATGCAGCATCAGCCAAAAAAAAAATCCTCCCATTTCACCCCTCCATTTGTTCCAAATGCCTGTCCAGCTCAGCCTTAAATTTATTTAGGCTATTAGCTTCCAAAACAAAAGATGGAAGCCTGTTCCACCAATCAACAACCCATTGGCTAAAGGCAAATTTCCACACATCTATTCTACAACTATCTTTCCTCAATTTGAAACTGTGCCCCCTCAGGTTTAAAGTCTGAGCAAGAGGAAGAATCCATCAGCATTCAGCTTGCTCAACCCATTCAAGACCTTATACACCTCAATCAGATCACCTCGCAGGTGCCTACTCTCCAGGCGCTGCAATTTGCAGAACTTTAGCCTTTCTTGGTAAGAGCACCCCTTTGTTTCCCTCACCAATCGTGTTGCCCTTCTTTGTACTCGTTCTAGCAACTCTACGTCCTTCCTAAAATGAGACCTCCAGACTTGTACACAGTACTCTAGGTGTGGCTTGACCATTGCCTTGTATAACAGGATAACCACCTCCCTGTCCCTGCTAGCAAAATTCCTATATATCATTGACAAGACTCCATGACCTGCCCTGGCGGTGTTAATGAGCAGTGCAGACGGGCGTCTGCACTGCTCAGCGAACTTCATATTTGACTGCACAATTAACCCCAGGTATTTTTCACTTTCCACTTCCCTGAGTGTAGTACCACACAGTTGGTAGGTTTCTCTTCAGTTATTGCTATCCATATGCAGTACTTTGCATTTGTCAATGTTAAACTTCAGTTGCCACTTCTGAGCCCATTTTTCCAACTTATCTAGATCCAGTTGGAGTAGCATACTGTGTTTACTGTTGTGAACAACCCTGCCAACCTTTGTATCATCTTTTAGCAATAAATAGACTCATACACCAACCATGAAAATATAAGTATACTGTAACTAGGTGGAAGATGACTCTCATCAACCGGTGAAATACCACCACTTTGCTTATTGGAGGCTTGAAGTGGTGGAACCCATGTTTAGTCTCTAGAGCTAAGTTCCGGTCAACCCTTCCCTATCTCTTCCATCATGCAGTATGATTGATGACTTTTGAGGTTATGATGAACGTTGTGGTGAGATCCAATATTCCTTACATTTCGAGGGTACAGCTCTAAAACGGTTTTCGCAGGCCGGCCACTAGTTAGTACACCGGAGCGGACCTATTGGTAACTCTCTAGGAGGCTTCCGGATCAGCTAGTGTATAATCTTGCTACCTCTACTCTGCCAGATAGTGACTGGAGGGAGTCCGAGTAGTGTGTATGCGGGGAGCATTGTCGAGGCCACGTTGTGTCAAGGATGTGGGTGTATTCTTACCACATGTACTCCATATCCAAAAATTTCATTACTTCATACAGCATGTCCCACCCACTTTTTCTTACTATTGAATACACCATGAATTATCAAACTAATAGAGCAAGCTTATCTGCGAAAAGATCTAAACCTCCCAAGGACTACCTAATTCATTTCACAAATATACGTGGTCTCAATTCTAATCTCAACGATGTCCATTTCCACTTGCAGTCTGCCAAACCTCATGTACTTGTTCTGACAGAATCTCAGTTATCGGTTGATTCAACTACTGCTCGTCTCAGATGCCCAAATTATTCGCTGTATGATTCCTTTCGCCTCAAAGGTGGTACTTGTGCATATGTTCGTTCTGATATTCCCTGTCAGAGACTTGGCAATTTGGAATCTCCTCTCTTTGATCTTCTCTGGCTTAAAATCTCTCTACCTCATTGTGTCAAATTCATCTGTTGTCTCTACCGTTCTCCCAACTCGACTAATCACTTGGAGCTCTTTGACTTCCTCTCGCTGCAACTTGACTTTCTCCAGTCCAACTCTCCTAACAGTGAGGTAATTTTCCTTGGTGATTTTAATGTCCACAACCCCAGCTGGCTTCCGTTTTCTAGTTACACCGACCCAGCAGGTCGAGATGCTGAGGCTTTTGCAATTACTAATGACCTAGCACAGATTGTTCATTTACCTACAAGAATACCGGACAATCCTAATCATACAGCCAATACGCTTGATCTTTTTCTCACAAACAACCCTTCTAAGTACACAGTTGAAGTGAGAGCTCCTTTAGGCACTTCAGATCACAACTTGGTGATTGTCTCTTCTCCAATGGAACCTTTATCTCATGGCTATTCCCAACCTCGTGTTGTTTGGCATTACAAGAATGCAAAATGGGATGACCTGCGAGACTTCTTTTCTTCTTTTCCTTGGTCAGATTACTGTTTCAAAAGTTCTGATGTCAACGTTTGCTCAGATCGTGTCAGTGAAATTATTCTTGTAGGAATGGAATCCTTTATCCCACACTCCACTTTAAAATCTCGTCCTTTATCTAAACCTTGGTTTTCCAATAAATGTGCTAAGGCTGTCCAAGAGAAGAATGTTGCATATCGTAATTGGCTTGTTTCTAATTCTTCAGTTTCATTTTCTGCCTACACCAAAGCTCGCAACAATTGTAAAGCAGTTATTAATCAGTCCAAACTAGAGTTTGAACAGGCTAAGAGTAGAAAACTTGCTTCTTGCTCTAATGGTAGCCGAGCATTCTGGTCTCTTGCCAAAGCTATTGGCCGCAACTTTTGCCCATCTCTGCTCCCACCTCTGTCCAAACCAGATGGTTCTCTTGTCACTTCAGCCAAGGATAAAGCTGACCTGCTAGCATCCCATTTTTCTTCCAGCTCATGTATTAATGATCTTGGTAAAACACCTCCCACCATTCCCAATACGCTTCATTCAATGCCTCCTGTGGTCTTCTGTCAAAAGGATATCAGAAGGATTTTGATGAATCTCGATGCTAAGAAAGCTCCAGGTCCTGATGGTATTTCTCCACTTGTTCTCAAAACCTCTGCTCCTGAACTTACTCCTATTCTTTGCCACCTTTTTTCACTTTCTTATTCCAAAGGTGTTTTTCCTTCTGCTTGGAAATTTGCTCATATCCAGCCAGTTCCTAAAAATGGCGACAAATCCCTCCCATCCAATTATCGTCCCATTTCAATTACTTCTACTCTTTCTAAAGTAATGGAGAAATCAATTAACTGCCAACTCTTAAACTACCTAGAAACCTTCCGTCTGATCAACAATCACCAGTATGGATTCCATCATTGTCGATCCACTGGTGATATTCTGGCTTTCGTTACCCATTTATGGACTAATTCAATGGAAAGGTTCGGTGAAACACAAGTAGTTGCTCTTGACATCTCAAAGGCTTTCAGTCGTGTTTGGTATAAAGGTCTTCTAAACAAGCTTCCATCTTATGGTTTGCCAACTGTTTTTAGTAATTGGTTATCCAGTTTCCTGTCTGATTGCTCACTGAGGGTGATGGTAGATAGCTCTCTGTCTTCTAACTTCTCCACTAATGCCTCTTTTCCTCTTGTATATTAATGACCTTCCATTGACTGGGAATTCTATCCGTAGTTTTGCCGATGATAGCAAATTGCATTCCACTTTCCATTTTGAGAAACCATGTCCTGCTCAATCAGCTTCAACTTCTCGAAAAACTGCTACCAATTCCTTAAATGCCGATCTTCAGGTAATTCTCCAGTGGGGCAAAGACAACTTAGTTGATTTCAACCCTTCTAAAACTCAGTCTTGTCTTATATCTCGCAAAAAGGATTCTTCTGCTCCTATGCTTATCTTTAGTGACACTCCGATTTCTAGGCAAAATGATATATCTCTTTTGGGGATTACCCTGGCTTCTAATCTCTCTTGGCACAAGCACAATATAAATATTGCTTCCTCTGCATCTAAAAAACTTGGTTTTCTCTTTCGCTCTCAGCGTTACTTTTCTTCCAAACAGCTTTTCTTTCAATTATAAACTACTCCATTTATAATTGATTACACTAACAGAAAAGACCAATAAACCAGAAACTGCAAATTTTTTTTATTGTTTTATTGTAGTGACCTCCAGAAAAATGCTTTAGAAAAATATCACAAAGGCGATAACAACTAGCGAGTCAACAGCAGGAATTCCCAAAAAGGAATGGAAACTTTGAAAATTGCATCTAACATAATAGCAGCATTTTCCCAGCACAAAAGCTCAAAAATACAGTGTTATGCAAGATTTCCCGCAATTCTCAAACCATGCTAGAGTGAAACCGTGTTATATAAGTATCATGTTGCATGAGGGTTGCCGCAGTTTATCAATCGTGTTAGAGTGAAACCGTGTTATATGGGGGTTGCCTATATATGATATCAAAGGTTCGGTGAAACACAAGTAGTTGCTCTTGACATCTCAAAGGCTTTTGATCGTGTTTGGCATAAAGGTCTTCTAAACAAGCTTCCATCTTATGGTTTGCCAACTGTGTTTAGTAATTGGTTATCCAGTTTTCTCTCTGATTGCTCATCGAGGGTGATGGTTGATGGCTCTCTGTCTTCTAACTCCTCCACTAATGCCGGTGTCCCCCAAGGTTCAGTTCTTTCCCCCACTCTTTTCCTCTTGTATATCAATGACCTTCTTCCATTGACTGGAAATCCTATCCATAGTTTTGCCGATGATAGCACATTGCATTCAACTTTCCATTTTGAGAAACCTTGTCCTGCTCAATCAGCTTCAACTTCTCGAAAATCTGCTACCAATTCCTTAAATGCCGATCTTCAGGTAATTCTCCAGTGGGGCAAAGACAACTTAGTTGATTTCAACCCTTCTAAAACTCAGTCTTGTCTTATATCTCGCAAAAAGGATTCTTCTGCTCCTATGCTTATCTTTAGTGACACTCCAATTTCTAGGCAAAAGGATATATCTCTTTTGGGGATTACCCTGACTTCTAATCTCTCTTGGCACAAGCACATTACAAATATTGCTTCCTCTGCATCTAAAAAACTTAGTTTTCTCTTTCGCTCTCGGCGTTACTTTTCTTCCAAACAGCTGCTCACTCTGTATAAATTGCAAATCCGCCCTGCCTTGGAATATTGTTCCCACATCTGGGGTGGTGCCCCCAAAACCTCTCTCAGGTTTCTTGATTCCATTCAGAAGAGGGCAGTTAGGTTAATTAATGATTCATCTCTAACAGAGTCTCTCCACTCGCTGTCTCATAGATGCACTGTTTCTGCTGCATGCCTCTTCTACAGATACTTCCATGGGCACTGTTCTTCTGAATTAGCTTCTATAATTCCCGTTCTCTCTTTCAAAGCAGTCCGAACACGTGCCGCCACCAGCCAACATCCATTTACTGTCCAACTTCAAACCCACAGAACCAACTTTTCGTCTTCCTCATTTATTCATTCAACTGCTGTTTTCTGGAACAACCTTCCTTCATATGTATTTCCTGAAAATTACAATCTACAGAAGTTCAAGTCCAATTTCAACAAATATCTTCTCTCGTCTTCTCAATCTCCAACCCAAGCACGGTACTAAGTACTATAGGTTCTAATACCTCTCGTGTTTGGCTCGTGTTTGGGGTTCACATAAAAAAAAAAAAATCTAAAATATTTAGAAATTAAAATAAATACACCAACCATGAAAATATAAGTATTTTGCTGTAACTAAAATATTTAGAAATTAAAATAAAATAAAAAAAACCAACCATGAAAATATAAGTATTTTACTGTAACTAAAATATTTACAAATTAAAATAAAATAAAATAAATACACCAACCATGAAAATATAAGTATTTTACTTTAACTAAAATATTTACAAATTAAATTAAATTAAAATAAAATAAATACACCAACTATGAAAATATCTGAGGTTGGGAAAATTCATATTTACAAAATCTGCTATTATATTACTAAAATAAACTGGATTAAAAGCGATAAAAACAATGAAAATCTGGAGCTTTCGGAAGCATCGGCTTCCTTCCTCAGCAGTAACAAAACTTCCCGCAGCACGTCCTTATATAACAGGCTCATGGTACTTATACATGTGGTTCAGTCGGCGCATGGTCTGAACTGGAATCAGAAACAGCTTGGGAACGTGTAAAGCAAAACCGTTCATCCGTACTTAGGACGATAGTTTTAAACAGAGGATGCATACGCATACCTCCGTCCCTATTCATTTGGGACAAGACTTTTTCGCTGGTCATGAATAATACATTTTATAACCTTTTTATGTGTATCTGTTCTGTTTTCGTTTGTGGTGGGAAAATTTATCGCAAAGTTACTTGAAGGAGTAACTTGGGAAGGAAATGAGAGTGAGAAACTAAACAAAAGAATGTTTTAGCAATCACAGAGATTTTCATTTCCATTAGTGGCAAAGAAAGTTCTGCAGCTGTTATCAAGCATCGTGTACTATTATTCTAAATTTCCAAGTTTCTCAGAGAAAGAAAAACAGTATCAACCAGCACGACTGCATTTTTTTCTAACTTGTGATAGAAAGGCTGAAGATTTAAGTAAGTAAATTTATTATTCCAGTTTTCATTAGTTTATTTTACATGATGGACCATTCACAAATTTTGAATGATCCACGACGTCGGCAATCATCAAATGTTATCCAGTCATTGCTGTAGATTTATTTATTTATTTTTTAATATTCTTTGTATTTTGTTAAAATTTGACAAAATGATTTGTAATTTTATTACACTGGTGTCAGTATTTTTTTTTTCATTGAAAATTTGTTGATGGATCATAATATCAATAGATATAATATGAATTTAAAAAAAAGTTGTTTTTGCTGTCTGCACTTTTAATCTTTCCTTTTGCGCTCACAGAACAATAAATGTGCACAATGCAATGCCAGTTTTGCAGTGATTCTGTAATAAGTGATTTTATTATTCCATGTAAGTGAATTTATTATTCCAATTTTCATAAGTTTACATAATGGAATATTCAAAAATTATGAATGGTCCATGATGTCGGCAATCATGAAATGGTGAGTTTGTGATAATATGTTACTCATTGCTGTAAATTTAATTTATTACCATTATTTTTTTTTTACTATTCTTTTCGTTTTGTTACAATTTGACATAAATAATTGTAATTTTAATACTCTAATGTTAGTAATTTTTTATTTTAAATAATAATAAAGTAAGTGTAATAATAATAAAAATAATAATAAAGTAATATTGTTAGTAGAATTGTCATCCTCCCGGTATTTTATTTCTTTGTTCGGAAAAAGTAAAAACGAAAATATGCCTGCTATTTTTCAGATATAATGGGTAATATGTTGAGCTTTTTTTTTCTTCTTTTTGCTCTTCACTTTTTGGGGTTGTGCAAACAGGGAAGGGCAGGGCCCTTGACCTGTGTTTTCACTGAGGCAAATTTGCTGTAGTTATGCTACTGCCTTACAACAAAAAAATTCCTATTTTGATCATTATTCATTGTCTTTTGACGAAAGGACTGATTCGGACAGATACCGCTGAACTATGTTTTTTGCAGAGGAATAGATAGAAATTTTAATGTAACAGAAGAACTGTTATCACTTACTCAACTTAAAACAACAATGACGGGCGAAGACACATTTAATGAGATAAAAGAAGTTATGCTAGAATATAAACTTTAATACAGTAACTTAATCGGAATATCCACTAACAGCACGAGATCTATGGTAGGAAAGAACAAGAGCACTTTGCCATATTTGAAAAATGATATGGGAGAAAGTTTAAATGCTGAAAAATTTAGTTTTCATTGCAATACTTCACCAAGAAAAACTATGTTCTAAGATAGTGAATATTGAAAATGTGATGAACGTTGTTGTAAATTGCGTCAACAAAATTAAATCTAAATCATCACCTGCTCATTGTAAATTTATGTGATTTACTACTGAGAGAACTACTGAGAGATGTTGAATCTGAGTATTATGTGTATACTTTGTGCGGAATTTGTATTAAATGATTGTGGCACTAAGTCGCAGACAATGTACTCATGTGTTTGTGCAAGAGGATTCAATCGGGAATAAAAGATGCATAGACATGGCATACGAGAAGACAGAATATTATCATTCAGAAAAGCATTTCTATTGCTAACCTTTTTATTAATTTAATAGTAGTAAAATTTTATGATTAGCACTAATAATAAAGGTGTTTTTAACTCATTAAAAAAAAAAGAGTCAGTTAAAATTACTCAAATATTTCAGAGCAAAATACACTAAATATTAATTTTTAACATTAAACAATTTTTGGATTCATTACCCAGGTAAGATGTTTCCGAGGAAAAAAAATTAAGTGGAGCAGAATATAAAAACAAGAAGGAAGTATGTTAAAGTATTGCAAAAGTACTACAACTATTGCACATGCAGAAAAAGGTGATGAACTGGAACAAATTTCTGATGATTATAAAGTAATGGACCGACCTACAGTGGAGCAAGAAAATTATGTTTCTATTGGAGGTGAAAAATCGGAAGCAGTGGATGAAAACATTCCCATAGAAGCCATCAAGGATCCTGTTCATTAGCTCAAAATTTTGTCGAGAAAATGAATAAATATGTTGGTGGAAATTGGATCTAAACAAGTGAATAACGTTTCATTTCCTTCAAATGAAAAAAAGTTGATTTTCAAGTATATATTATACAAGGACATTAGCAAACAACAAAAAGTAAATTGTGACTGGTTAATATATTCACTTTCAACAAATAATATACAGTGGATTCCAGTTATTTGGACCACTGGTTAATTGGGGCAGCCGTTTATTTGGGGCAAATCTTAAAAAACAGAAACCAATCAAGAAAATAGCCAGGGTTTCCTTTGCTTAATTGGGACAGCATGCCGCTTAATCGGGCAGGAGACCGCAGCACTGGAGATTACCCTACAATTGTCTCCGACGGTACCACGTAGTTCGGTCGAAATTCTGGAGGTCACAACCATAAAACAATAAAAACAATTAGCAGTTACCTGTTTTTTGGGCTTTTCTGTTAGTGAAATCTATCATAAATGGACAGTAAACTCGATCTTACTGAATTTGTGATAACACTGACAGCTGGAATTCTGTGGGTTATTATGGTGAAATGTGTTTACGATGGCACCTCCATAGCCAGGTGGGCAGGAGTAGCACACGCTTCTTGATTAGACCGGGGTTCGAGCCCATGAGCCACCAAATATGGAGGATGCGGAAAGGTCAGGGAATGACCACCGCATATCCCCCGAGCAATATGGCCTTAGTTGCTAATGCTCCTAAAAACCAAATAACAACAACAATTATGATGAAATGTGTTTACACTTCCATGAAATTTTCAATCATATAAAAAAATTAATTTTCAGATCTTCTCTTCATTCCTATTTTTAAAGCTTTGTAACTTGTTACTCCGTTCTCACTTGCGTGTTTTGTGTTACTTGCAATTTGTGTGTGTGCCGTGTTGTTTGTTATTGATTGCTTATCTTTTTACTGTTTTAAATTTTAACCCCCCACCCACAAATGTCAGTGAACAGAAATGTCAACTAGTTTGTATGTACATATTACAGTACGTATTAATTATTCCGATTATCACGTATATTCTTCCGATTTTTCATGTATCATTTAATTTTTTAATTGGTAAGGTAATAAAGGGTAAATCTGTACTTAATATGTCTTTACTTTTATAGCCTGTGGATAATATTCCTCCTATTTTCACTAATTAGAATCGCCGTTTAATAGAATTAAAATTCAATTCACAAACGTGATCACAATGACCAGCGCTTACTGCACATCGTATAGTGAACATTACTTTACTATGGCGACTCCATCATAATGTGATTTGATTGCACAGTGAACCAATTGTAAAGGGGGGGGGTACATTATATTTTTAACTATTTACGTGAAACTTCGGATAATTGGGGCAGCCGCTTAATCGGGCCAAAATGCACTAGTCCCGATGTGTCCCAAATAACCGGAATGGACTGTATATCATTTTTACAGTAAAATATTTGGAATGGCAAATATTCAATTATGTTCAACTGGCTATTCTGACTGGAAGCATGCTAGTAGTAATTTGCAATGATATGAAATATCTTCTACTCATATTTCTAATTACAAAAAATACTTTACAATGAAGTCCATGTTAACAAAACAAATAAGACTGCAGATAAAGAACAATGTCGATGGAATGAACCAGAGAAAAATTGGTGGACTGAAGTTTTGAAACGAATTTTTGCTGTTGTTCAATATTTAGGTGGTCAGTCTCTTGCATTTCACAGTTCCTCAAGTGAATTGTACGTTCCCAATAATGGTAATTTTTTGAAAGCAATCGAAGCGTTAGCTAAATTTGATCACCTTAACAATATTAAAAAAAAAAAAATATATATATATATAGATATATATATTTTTTATATATATATATATATATATACAGTATATTTATATATACAGTAAACCCCCGCTATTCGCGGTATCTGTATTCGCGGTTTCGCGTATTCATGGTCACTGATTTAATATAAAATGAAACCTTAAAAAAACGTGAAGTTTAAAGCGCCGTGAACATTTTCCGGTGAAAACAGCGCTCAGTGGGTGGGGGGAGAGGGGTGACAAAATCCCGGCGTGGATGTTTCTTGCTAATCCTTGTTCAGTGTGTGTTATGCGCTTGTCATGGAAGGTTTCGTCGTTTGCTTTTAATTTATATGCTTATAAATTGAATAAATTTATCAATTTATAAATTGATATGCTTACAAAAGTGATAAATCTACCGTTTTGCAGTGTAAAACAGACTTTTTCGAGTGTGTTAACGGAAGAAAGTGACTGTATTGTGGACAAGTTCTTTCTAACCCGTACAAAAATATGGCTACGAATAACAAGGAAATGTGAAAAGATCAAAGAAGGTGATGACATTAGCGAATAAAATTGAGTTATTAGACAAAATTTCTAATGGTGAAAGTGTGCCACATTACGTGGGAAGTAAAATTCCGTTAGCGGTACAATCAATCAAAAAATCGGAAGAAAAAAATCTGCTGCAGTGTCTGTGAAAATTGCTTCAAAAATTTGCTCTGTAACTCGTGATGTTAAATTAGAAGAAACGGAAAAAGCTTTAAATCTGTGGAAAGAAGACCGAACTCAAAATAAAATTCCGTTAAGTTCACTCAATCATTCGTGAAAAGGCAAGACTCCTTTATCAACACTTTAGCGAAACTGGTGATAGCTCTGGCAGGATAAGTTTTTTTAGCTAGCAAAAGCACTGGTTTGAAAGATTTGTTTTGAAATTTCTAATAAATATTACATTTAATATTAAATTGTTTCTTATTTTCATTTCGATGCCATATGCTTGCATTTTACTATGTACTGTCTATGTACATAGTCATATTATGAAGGTACATATAATACATACACAGACACAATTTTAGACTAGTTTTTCTTATATACTGTATTTCATACTTTGGAACGGAACCCCTTTATTACTATGGGAGCCATAACTCAGTATTCGCGGCATTTCTCAGGAACGTAACTCCCGCGAATAGCGGGGGGGGGGGGGTTACTGTATATGTTAGCCATGTGCCACATTACGTGGGAAGTAAATTTTGAATGTAATTATTTCTTTAATTGCTGACAAAATAAGGAAAGAATATTAGGTAAAGTCGAAAATAGCAAGTATTTCTCAATTATTCTAGATTGCACTCCTGACAGTAGCCATGTTGAACAATCAACATTTATCATATGTTTTGTTGTATACTCTGGCAATGACGTAGAAATAAGGGAACATTTTTTGGGATTTCATCAAATTAATGACACAACAGGTAAAGGTTCATGTACATTAATATTAGATGATTTATTCCCAAAATATATATTAAAACTAAATAACATGAGGGGGTCAGAGTTATGACAACAGTTCCAATATGAGTGGAAAATATATTGGCCTTCAAAAACTTATCAAAGATGCAAATAGTTGTGTAATGTTTGTACCATGTAATTCCAATCATCAGACCATGCTGTTGGGGAAACAAAAATAGAAAGGGTTACAAATTTGAATACAATTACCAATATTATGATTCTACAATTACAAATTGCAAATAGAGAATTCTAGGTTCCAATTATTGTTAACAATAAAAACCAGATATTAAATCTGCTAAATACAGAGAGATTAAATTCTTACCTGCATCGGTAAGAGGAATATTCATAATATTCATAATTTTAATTATAATATTGGTAACTGTATTCAAATTTGTAACCCTTTCTATTTTTGTTTCCCAACAGCACGGTCTGACGATGGGTAGCGATAAGATACCTGAAACGGTACCTTAATGTACAGTAGTTTAGGCGAACAGCTTAATAAACTATATTATTAATTACACCTGGTGTAAGAGTAGTTTTAAATATATTAATAATCTTAAATAGTTATGGAATTTTCTTTAAAATGATGCATGTCCCGTTTTAGTTAGTTAATAAATAGTAATTTAATTCTGCAAAATAAAATGATGCTGCAAGTTGAAAAATGCAATTTTACGTTTATTATTTTGGAAACACAATTTTCTTCTGGGGTCAAAAATGAGAATAGTTTTCTTGGGACCTCCTAGTGAGTAGAAACAAAGTTTATTGACTTTCTCTAAGTCAAATGATTTTTAAAATAGAACAGGGGACAGACGGGCGGAAGGACACTTTATGCATAGAATTATTGCATAGGATTATTATGTAGTTTTGTGTATCAGTTTCAGTAAAAATTTAATTTGAATTTGTGTCATTGTGTTCATATTACTAGTAAAAACAAAAAGTTTTTCGGAACGTTTTTTCCTTTTAAAAATATGACGTAAAGGGGCACCATATACTTGCTGCACGCAGGTGGCCAAGGAGTCAGGAATGGCCCTGATTAAATATATTAAATGTCTAAGTTTGTTGATGATATAAAGGTGGGCAGGGTATGCTATACTTCAACAAGATCTAAAGAAACTAATTAGATCAGCTGAAAAATGGCAATTGAGGTATAATATTGATAAAAGCAAGTTACTGCATTTAGAAGTAATTCCAGGATAAGATAGCATTAGGATAGTGATAAAATCAAAGTAGTTGATAATAAAAAGAACCTGGAGTTAACTGTGTAGTTTGGCATGAAGTTTGCTGAGCAGTGCAGAAAGGCTGCTGGAACAAGGTATGTAGTTTTGCCAATGATATAAACTTTGGAAATGTATATTATTTGTATATTTCTTCATATATCGGAAAGCACAGAAGTAACTTGTTTCTGCTTTATAGATCACATAGCTGAGTGGTCAGGCACAAGGGTTCATAAGTACACGTGCCTTGAGTGACTGGGGTTCAAGCCAGTGACTGCTGAATATGGTGTTGTTTGTTGTATTCTCTCTCTCTCTCTCTCTCTCTCTGTCTTGTGAACTCCTCTGACTGTGGTCGTCCTGGAGTATAAACAGAAAAATTTATTTATTTGTTAGCAGGGACAAAGAAGTGATTATCTCAGTGCGTAAAGAAATGGTTAGACTATGGTTTGAATATTGCATACAAGCTAGGAAACCTTATTTTAAGAAGAAGGATGCAGATCTGTTGGAAAGGATGCAGAGAATAGCAACAAGATTAGTTGGGGCACAAAAGGATATCCTTTCCAAGACAGACTTGGGGTCTGTAAATTATATCATATTGAAACTAGTAATCTATGTGGGGACTTAACTGAAGTCCCCACATAGATTACTATGGCTTAAGGCTTGAAAAGGATTGAGTAAACTAAACTGGCAGTCTTAGGTCTTTTTAATTTCTCAGGTGACACATAAGCAAAGGTGCATAAATTTATACTGAAAAAGGATGGCTGCAGTTTGGAAGGTGTGTAATTTGCCTTCAGTCAGAGAGAAAGTGATCATTGAAAGAAACTTGTATCTATCTTTGTGGAGGAATATATTTGAAATTGAATATATTTAAAGAGGGATGGGACAAATTATTACAGGGGATGGACAAATGAAGCAGATAACAGGTTTTTTTTTGCTGATGCCATAATTGTTTGCTTCCTTGCATGATTTTGCCGATACTAAATGAAATTTTTCATCTTATTGTTATGAAAGGAGAAACTACATTTATATAACAAGAGAAAGAATCCTGTGTAAGTATGTCACTGATGTAAGTGATCACAGATTACAGATAGGAATGATGGAGTATTTAGAAGATCTTTATTATAGTGTCCATGAAGAATTTGAAATGTGATTTTATTTTCTTCTCAAAATAATTTCATATAATGCAGAGTATGAAAGAAAAAGGAAGAACTATAAACAAATAAATGAGGGAATACAGAGATAAAAAGATGTAAAAAGCAATGTTTTCTTGTATATATCCTTTAATTCTCATTTCTATCTGCCATTGAATGGTGTTAAATGGTTGCAAAATACAACAGCTGAGGTGGACAGGTAAATGTTCTCATAGTTGATATTTAGTGGTGGATATAATTTTATCCACTTTTCTCATTTTTTAAAATATTTTTTGTTTTCATGCTGTTTAATAAAGATACTGCTTTATTGCTGTAGTCAGTTATCTTTTGTTGATGTGAATTTTGTGAGTTTATCTAAAATGTGATGAAGGCAACACAACTAAATTCACCAAGATAACATTGAAAGGAAATGTGATTTGCATTTATCTACCAAACCCTTCTGAGTTTCTCATTCATTTTCATAAAAAACAAAGAAATTTGAAAAATAAACACTTACCACTGGCCATCTTCTTCCCCATAATTAATAAGTCCACTTCCTACTGCTTGTGATATATTGAGTAAAGCCAAAAAAAGGATGTACCAATAAAATGATTGTTTGGCTAGAAGAGAGAGAGATTAACAGCATATAAATATGTATACATGGGTACGCATCTGTGATCACTCAGAAAGATGTGTATAAATAGGGGAAAAAAAAAATTTACCTCATATTGGATTGTTTGACAACTGACAACTAACAAAGGTGAATGCCAATTCTTTTAGTATGGTTATGATATCATTATCTTGAGATTGAAACTTCAAGGTGATTTAAAAAAAAAAAAAACATTCAATTATTCAACTAGAAGGTATTTTATTTCCATTTGAAAAATCTATTTAGACTTGCTTGGTAAGATGCAAGCACTCTCTCTCTCTCTCTCTCTCTCTCTCTCTCTCTCTCTCTCTCTCTCTCTCTCTCTCTCTCTCTTTCTTTCTTTCTTTCTCTCTCTCCCTCCCTCCCTCCCTCCCTCTCTCTCTTTCAAGATATGGGTATTCAACTCTTAAAATTCAACTTAATCTATATCATGATGGGCCTCACTATGTATGGCTTTCAGCAACTATTCGTTCAAAATTAAGAAAATTATTACGTCAGTACAATTTTTACTAATCTGAAAACATTTTCATAAACAGGTGCTACCTTACCAATATTTATAGGCCTGCAGAGTAAAACTGCCATCATTAAAAAAAAAACCTGCATGTGTACCCTGTACGTACGAAAGGTGTTTTATCTTATGTGAAAACTTGATGAAAATCAAAACCATTTAAATTTTTCAAACTAGAACAACTAGAACTGAAGTTATGAACAATGTAATGTTTTTATGCTTAAACCAGCTACTTACTCTACCGAATCAACGTTAGTGACTGAGTAAGCACCATTAAGGAAGTGATGTCATTTGCGTCATTTCCGTCTTCCATTTTTGTTACCACTCAGTTTTACTTCAGTCCAAAAAATTTAGTAGGTGCCGCCAAATAAGTTTTCGCATCAAAAAAATGTTTTTTTATTACAGTGGTGGGCTAGTATTAGTGAAAAAGATCTATATTAATAATCTAAAAAAACAAAGTTTGCTATGGTTACATAACCTTTGTTTTTAGTACATTTTTACTGCACATAGCCAGTAACTATTATTACTCTGAACATCACATCAGTTACATTTTGATATCATGCAACTTGTTTAAATCCACACCACATCCCTTTACAGTTATAAAGCAGACTGCTGGCATCACTAATTGGCAGACCACGATCCACATCTGGACCACCAACAATTTTTTTTATGGGCTACAAGCAATCTGAACTTAAATCAATAATTTGTATATGTAATAATTATTTCAGTTTTGCATTTTTGTAAGTTTTTTTAACCCTTCAATAATTGAGTGTAGAATCAGAACTATTTATTTCCAGGAGCATCGGAAGTCCCAGGGGTCCATGATGTTGATGGACCCCTCGGAGAAGCAACCTCAGTGATCCCATCTCTACCTCTACTTTCTCTTTCATGTAACTTATGGCAGTGTTCCAAGCCTCCTACTCAATATTCAGGCCCAGAGTAGCTAAGTCCACCAACAGCCCCTCAATTTCTCTATTTACTTCATAATCTGTACATTTATTAATTTACTCCAACAGTTGAGTTTCACTCCCAGCATTAAAAATCACCTACAATAATTCTTTTGCAATATGACATGACAACATCTACTTACACATAAATAGAATAGCTTTGTGATTACACAGTGAACAGGAATGTTGGACTCCAGAATTGAAACTGATACTGAAATAAAATACTGCATAATTACATAATTACAGAGTGAACATACCTAAGAACAGTGTCCTCAGGTATGCTGGATCAGATGGACAGAAGAACGTTCCAGAGTTTGGCAACATACTGAGGCACTGCATAGACTGGCAAATACCACTGCATCCCACAAATGTTCAATAGGATTGATGTCAGGGGAATTTGGTGGCTATGAGAGTGCACAAATGCTTGGACACGATCCTCGAACTATTCATACACAATGTGGGCCTTGTGACACAAGGCATTATCTTGTTGAAAGAGTCTGGTGCCATCTGAATACAGGGTCACCATGCAGGGCAAAACTTGGTCTGAAACTGGTGGTGAGGGTGTGTTCGATGGGGATGAGGGGACCTAGTGATATCCTTGAAAACATTTCTCAAACCATGATACCACCACTGGCCTGTTTTTGTCCAACTGTGCAGTTTGGTGGTTGCAGCTGTTCACCTGCTTGCCGTTGAATATGCACTAGTCCATTGGCATGGTGGAGCTGGAACGGTGGTTCAGACCAGGTAACTCTTTTCCAATGTCCAGAACAGCCCATTCTAGGGAAGAAATGTTGATGATAATGGGTCACATAGTCACATGAACAGTTGTCTATTCCATAGACCTATCTGCAAAAGTGTCCACTGGATGGTGTGCTTGGAAACATTTGTCCGTCCTGGTTGTAGTCTGCCATTAAATGAGGGAAATTGAGCCCTCAGTTGTCCCGGACAGCATGTGCCAACTGCAATTCACTTTGACTGTCAACCAGTGGTGGTCTCCCCATTTCATCACGATGAGTGGTTGGTGTCCATCCCTCTTTGGACATTCCTGCCACAATTTATTAGGGCAGCTCTCAAACAGCCAACAATGCCTGTGGTTGCTGAGATGCTGGGTCAACCTTCCTAGCACTGTATATTGTTCCCCATTCAAACTCCACTAGGTACTTCCCTTTCCCCAGTGCACAGGCTTTGTACTGACAAAATAACATGCACTACCTGTTCCATCACTATATATGCTGCGCTGGTTGGTAATGTCACATCTAGATGCTGAGGGATACATCCACTTGTGGAGACAGAGGTGGTCATAATGTTTTGACTCATGAGCATACATCTTAATTAGAGAAGCTTAATATTTGTGAATAGTGGGGGAATATTCCTACCTCTCTAGATTTGCCACAATTCTGAGCGAGTACTGTTTTCATTGCATGTGTGTGTGTGATACTTTTTAATTAAGTATATAACAAAAGTTATCGAATTTTTCTAATTTTCTAATTAATGTATACATTAATTAGAAACAAACAAGGTTTTGAGATGAAATTCCATTATGCACAATTGTTTTATTGCAGCAACAATACTAATTCTAATAGATCTCATAACCTATAAAATAATTTTCTTCAATGTCTGTTTCTTTTCTATGTTCTAGTGCAAGCAACAAACACTTTTTTGTTAGTATCTCACTGACGAATTTAGGAGTATGACTAGTAGAAAAGCATCTGGTAGTTTATAATTTTGTTTTTATTAGTTTTAATAGTATTAAAAAACAGTTCTATTTATAGTCCAGCATGGCTACTACATTATACGGGTTTATAATTAATCATTTTGACAATGAATATAATCATTAACCATATTTAGCAGCTGTGTGGGCTTGAACCAGGTCCTGATATGCGTGTGCTACTGCACCCTTGCAATTGACCACTTGGCTATGTCGGTTTTTAATGTAATTTGTACTTTGTCAAGTCCGGTGTACTGAATAACTAGTTTTTATTAAACACAGAGATCACAGAGTCACAGATCCATAATTTCTAAACACAATATATCATCATAATTTCAATTCTTTTCAAGCAGTTTTTAGACATTATTGTTTTAGATATATAAATAAATAAAAAATGAGAAAAATAACTCACATGGAAGTGCCAAATAATCTCTTAATTTTGTCCATGGTAATATGAGGACACAAAGATAAACCTAGAAAGAAAATAAATTATTTTACTCAAAGAACTGTTAAAAAATTTTGACTGTTTTTATTTATATATAATACAGGGACAGTCAACCTTTTTTGATTAGGGGATCAAAACAGATAAAATGCTAAAGGCCATGGGTTTTTGGTGGAAGCAGGCAACAAGACAATTTCCATACTACTAATTTATGCATTTTTTGAAATAGAATTTAATTTTTGTTATGAACATTTAGTTTTTAGTTTTAGAACACAAATAGTTTGATTTCTTTATATTTAACAATATGAAATTCCAATAATTGCTGTATAACACAAATAACATTCTAATTATCTAGTTATAAAAATATTGTTAAATACTGAATAATATACATAAAACATCTTAAAAAAAGTAATACAGAAAAATCAAACATTACTAAAAATGGATATTTTTAACATGCTAGTTTTAAACTCAAGAGATGCAAAACAGTTAAGGCTGGTCACAGATCACACATTGTGAAGGAACGGACCATACATAGATCATCCATCAGTTGGACACTCCTAATATAATATATACAGTAGAACCCGGATAAGAAATTCCCACATAAGAAAATTTTCCCCTATACTAGGTTTGGTTTCTTAAGTCCCAATTTCAACTCTATATGTTGTAACGTATTATTTTCCCACTTAAGAAGTTTCCTGGGAAACTTATATTAAAATTGATATCCTGGGTAAAACGTTTTCCGGCATAAAAAGTTCTTGATAAAGAATACAGTGTATTATTATAATGATGTTTTCCCACTTAATATGTTTTTTAAATATAGAAATTATTTATTTTTAATATAAAAAATATTAAACAATATAAACGTTTGGTAATCGAACAAGTTAGTGCCTAGCATAATTTTAGTTCGTAGTTAACCACTGAAGTAAGTGATATGGCATCGTTTTTGATATACATGTATCTCATATTGTAAATGCCTTCACAACAAGTTGCCCTGATATTGCACTACCTCCAATAAGCAATGCTTCGCCAATGGATAAGATTAATGTTACTTATTCTCGGCGGCAGTAGGGTGGTCGTATCCTCCGAGAATCCATTGGCGAAGTGTTGCCTATTTGAAAATCCATTGTCGAAGCATTGTTTATTTAAGATAGTTCAATATCAGGGCAACTCGTTGTGAAGGCATTCACAATATAAGATATAACAAAAACGATGCCATTTCACCTACTTCAGTGGTTTACCACGAACTAAAATGATGCTTGGCACTAACTTGTTCAATTAGTGAATTTTCCGTAGTCAGAGGCTTTCAGCACTAAAACCTTTTCAGTATAAACATTTTGATATAATGGAAGTGACATATTGCAAATATGTTACTTCCATTATATCAAAATGATATCCATAATTTCATTGATATCCATAATTAGATACGTAGACCACTTTAAGCATTAAATTCTGATGGTTGTGAACAGTTCAGAATTACTTAGTGGATTGTTGCTGTGTCTTATTGTAATTGTGACCTTTTAAAGGTATGTTGGAACTCCAAAGGAGCACCTTCTTCCAAATTGGTAATGAGTTTAATGAACAGAATGTACAGCAATTAGAAATCCTCAGTTTAAAATTGTTTCCCATAGGCAGAGTAAAATATTTATAAATTTTGAAATAGTACTTAAAAAGGATCTTTAACTTACGTATGTGCATCTTTTCATTTTTATTTGTGTAGTTAATAATTTCATACT